>NW_023269792.1:0-113402 GCF_004353265.1 Vitis riparia | reverse complement strand
TGGAGCCCACTCATAGTGTTTTGGCTAGATGAGAGCCAATTCCATTGAAAACTCATTTGTCAATAAATTGAACCAGTTAAGTAATTTGTTAACTTGGCATGCCCACAAATGATACCGATGCTTTTGATCTTCTCAACTCCATTGAAGTCTATCAAGACTCTTGAACCATCTCATGTACTTGAGAGTGACATAGGCCGGCGCCGAGTCCATCATTAAAGTACCTAATGTGCTTGGACTTCTTGATCATAATCCTAACTCAAGAACACAAACACTCGAGCATTGATTAGTAGTTATAGTCTTAATGCAATGGAAGCTCTTGTCTCTTAAAGAGGTGAAGAGATAATTGTTAAGAGATATCTTAATAACATGAAAAGCTTCTTCTAAGCAAAGTCCACTAATGGAAATAGAAAAACAAGTATCATCATTTGACATGTTAATTTCTTTTATCAATGGATGGTGAGCACTTTTCTTTGTATGCATCTCCTATGAATGGACACTTAGTATAGCATTTATGTCATGGTCCCGAATCTTCCCTAAAAATCCATACGGGACATAGTGGGCATATTTGTATCCCATAGGCACGTTGCAAAAAAATAAATTAAAATTTTGCATAAGTTATTTTTTAAAATAAGAAATGATACATAAATTCGTCAATGAGGCTCTCCAACAAGCTATAATGTCGAAAAAAATTTGTTGCAAAAGATTACATATTATACTAGTGGATTGGATGGAGAAGACCATTTTTTTCTGAGGTCTAATATCAACCCAGTCTAGAATCTTGTTATTGAACTTCCAATTTTCCTAAAAGCTTAAACTTATAGGATTTGAGTTCACTATGCATATTATGCTCGTTAATATACACTACCTCATGAATAATTGGTTAAAATTTTAGAATAAAAACAAACTATATTTTCACATTTTTAAATTAAATTAATTTGTATTTTTCTATTTTAGCATGTAGGTAAAGATTCCTCATGCCAAAATATCTTCATTTGTTGGAGAGATTAGTTGTTGACTTGAAATTTTTTCGTTTAACTCTTACTTTTCCTTTAAAAGCATTAAGATGGTTTGATAGAATTAACTTAATTTTTTTTTTTTTGTAAAATTATTAAATTAGCATATTTACCTTTATTAATATTTATTCATAAATATATATGTACATATAGAATATTGATCATTGGGGAAGAAGATATTTGGTTTGTAGAAAAATTATTTTATTTTAATTTATTATTACCTTATATTATTTTTAACTTTAAAACATTTAATTGTAATTGTATATATATTTTAGTTTATATTATTGATTTAATTGCTAAAAAGTGGCAATTGGTGTGCCCCTAATTTTAACTTTCCGTTGGTCTACAGGCTCATTAGGTCCATCAGGGACAGGGCTTCATAGTTTCAACTTTCAACTATTTTAGGCCAGGGAACACTTCTGTTTTCTGTTGGCCCAACTCACAGCCCATCAATATGCTCATTTTTTTCTAGGCCTCGTAGCTTCAACCCTTTGGGCCAGAGAATACTTCTGTTTTCTGTTGGCCCAACTCATAGCCCATCAATCAAATAGTACGCTGATTTTTATTTTTATTTTTATTTTATTTTTTTCAAAATGTCACATTTTTGGGTGATTCAAAATTAATTACAGGAAAAGATTTATGTGATAACCAAGCAAATTCATGGGATTTTCTTGAATAATAAGCACGGGAGAAGCCACTGAGATAATAAGAATACAAAGGGACGAAAATTTCGTCTGTTGGCCCAAGGCTCAGCCCAACCCAGCCAACACTTTCAAGACCAAAGCCAGTCCGGCTCACATCCAAGCACAGTCTAAGAATGGCCCAATTCCAAAGGATTAATCTTGGGCTGACTTTTTAAGCTTGAGCCCAAGCCCTTGGGCTGGCCCAAGCTAGCCTGGGCATCATAACAAAGTTGTAAATCTATAAATATTATAAATTATATAAGATTTAAATCATTGTAAAAGGTAGCAATTCTGAATATTTAAATCTAGTTAATTTTTTTTTATATATATAAATGTAATTATATACATCAAAGAGTTAGGCTTATGATCGAGCTTAGGCTAGAGTTAAATTTCTGGACCGGCCCGAACCCCAACCAAGAGGGCCCGAGTCAGGCCGGTTTGCATAGGGATTCGTCAGGAAAAATTGTGTGAACTCTGTATTTTTCAGGGAGAAAGAAACTTGAACTCATCAAAGTTAACATTCTTTCCAATATAAAGAAGACCAATGAATGAAGACGCTTATACCCTTTGTGACAAGAACCATATCCTACAAAAGACACCATTGCTATGTATGAAAATTAAACTCATGTTTGTTGTAGGGTTCAAGGAAAAGATACTAAGCACAACCAAAAGACTTTAGGCTATGTTTGTTTTCGAAAAACTTGAAAGAAAATAAGGAAAATAAAATATAAAAGAATAGTAAAAGGAAAGAAAAAATAATGGTAAATAAAAAAGATTTAAATTAATAAATTATTTTTATAAGTTATTTTAAATTCATTTCACTTACTTTAATTATTTGAAATAAATACTAAATGATTTTAAAATATATAAGTGTCTAACTAATTTTATTTATTTTTTATTTTATTTTATTTTATTATATTCTATATTATAATAAAATATAAGAAAATCATTTTCATCAGCATTTTTTATTTCCTTAATACTTTTCGAGAACCGAAGGTAAGCTTAGGAAATGAAATGTTAATTTGATTTTTGCTTAAAGAAGGCATCAAAATGTTAAAGGTGATTGAGAGCCGAATTTATTAAAAAAAAATAGCAGTTAAAAATGATTCCCACCCATATTGATGAAGCATATGAGCTTGAGTTAAAAGGGTTACGCTTACTTCAACAAGGTGTCTATGTTTTAAAAATTGTTCTTACCTATAATAAAAAAAAGCTGAAAACTAATTTCTCAATGAACGTGATGTTTGCAAAAATTCTATTTTTTATAATTAAAATTTTTTCTCTATAAAAAAAATATCAAAGGTACTTTTGACATTAAAAATCATTTTTTGCAAGGAATACTTATTATTTAAATACTTAAGTTGACTTTAAGTTTAATTATATTAAATATATTAACTTAAAATTTATTATTTAATTTTTATTTTAAATATTAAGGTTATTTGATAAAATAAAAAAACTTAGAATGTATTCTTAATCATCAAATTGACATATTTATTTTCATAAATTATAATTAGAGGAACAAAGTCAAGTAACAATGGAGGTCATGGAGTAATAAAAAATAAATTATAGAGGTAATTGTGTGACTTTAGGCGCTATCAATTGTCCTAAAAGTAATTGTTGTTAGAAAAGGTGCATACCCTATCCCCAGTGCACAAGGGAAGATTGATGGATGTGGTTAACCCTTCGATTTGTCAACAATAACTAAAGTAAATGATGAGAAAAAAAGTAAAATAAAAATATAAACTTAAAAATAATTTTTTTTTTACTTATTACTTAAAATTATTTTTTATTTTAAATTGTACGATTAAATTATTTTATTAAATTATTAAATCACTCTAAATTATTAAATTGGTTTTACAAATTACTTAATTTCTATTAAAAAAAATATTAATTCCGAGAACATAAATATTCTACCACTCAAATTAAATAATTAGAGCTTGGGACCAGTACGAGATGCAATTGCATGTGAGTGTGGGGATTACTTTCTGAAATCACGGAGTTGGTTTCAGAAAAGCCAAATTCAAATAAGACAACGACCTTTTTGTCTGTCTTCGTTGGTTGATTTGCTTTGTTCCCATGCTTAAATTGTGAATTAAAAAAGGAGAATCCATCATCAATTTTAGTTTATTTCCGTGTCGGCAATCGGCAATCGGCATCATGCTATATAAACTAAGGCCATTTCTGGTATTAAACATTAAGCCTGAACAGTTGTCTTGATTTCTACTACATATCAAAAGATTGTTAATAGGATATTGATATATTAATAATAAAAATAATAATAAAAAATAAGAGTGTGTTTAATAAGTTGAAAGAAAAAAAAATTAAATTATTAATAAAAATATTTTTTCTTATTTTTTTCTCGTTTTTTCTAAGAAAAATGAGAATTTTCCTCTCCTTTCCCTTGGTATTTTACTTTGTCACATTTTTTTATGATATCTAAAAATAAGAAAATTATTTCCCTAAATATCTTTTATTTAGTATTTTATTTTATTAAAAATTTTCTTTTCTTATCTTAAACATAATTTTGGTAATTTTATTATATTTTCCAATCACCCATGTTGGATAGTTGTTGAGTAAGGGAATTAGTTCAAAAAGAAAAGATTTAAATCTACATTTGGTTGTCATAAATTACTAAGAAAATAAAAAAAAATTAAGAAAAATAATATATATATTTTATTTTCTTCATTTATCTTTTTGTTTTTCTCTATTTTCTATGTCTTGTATTTTTCAAGAAGCCTAAAATTTTATTTAATAGAATAAATCATGGGGTAAGTTTGGTTGAAGGTAGAAAGAAAAGGTCAAAAAATAAATAAAGGAAAAAAAAATTAAAATTAATAAATTATTTGTATTTACTATTTCAAACTTATTTTAATTTTTTAATATAAAAATTAATAATTAAAAATATAAAAGTTTTAAACTAGTTTGAATCATATTTAATATTTTTTTATAAAGAAAATCAAATATAAAAAAATTATCTTTCTAATATTTTCTTTTTGTCTTCCATGTAACTGTATCCTTCAATGTCACAAAGCGGCAGGAGAGCTCAGTGTCACGGATTTAGGTATTCTCTAACCTCATATGGGAGTGGGTTGTGACACAAGGCACTTCAATCATGGAGATATGTGTATTGGGATTTTATAATTTGTGGGAGTGAGTAGTGAGGGCAGAAGATAGTATTGCCAAAAATTTGATACCAGAACTTTGGATCAAGTGCCACGCTTCACGTGCCCCTGCCCACCACGATCCTGATCTCTTAAGATTCTCCTCCTTTTGGCCCTTCCTTTTTCACGCCTTTCTCCCCAACTATCCACCTGCCATGATCCTCTCCATCCACCTTTTTTTTTTTACGTGTCTAACACCATCTTTAATAATTCTAATATTTAAATAATAAAAAATTTTAAATATTAAAAATATTACAAATATTTTTTAAAATCATTATCAAATAAATTATATTTAGGTCACATATCAAAATGAGAAACAAACATATCACGAGAGCCAAGCATGTGACCTCTTATGATATCATATTAAATTATCAATTTTTAAAAAAATTTAAGTTTATAAAATAAATAAATGTAAAGTATATAATATAATAAGACTATTTTTTTTTTTATTATTTGATCATTTTATATTAGATGATATTTTTAATATGGTAGTAAAAACTTTTGTATCATAGAAAACTTCTTTACTATTTACAAAATGAACACGGTTACTTGGGCACCAAGTTTTAGAAGAAATAAATGCAAATGGAGAACAATACATGAAATATAATCTTTATTTTTTTTTAACAAAATATTATTTTAATAATTTTTTAAATTCTTTTATCGTCTAAAACAATTTTTAGGTAAAAAAAAAATATCGGATAAAACGTTAAAATAGGATTACACGTGTAATTTTTAATATTATTTTCTCAGATATTTCCAAAAGAAATAGGTAAAAATGGTAATGGAAATAACATGTACAGCGGCGAAAGAAGAGTTCAAACGGAGTGAATCAGCCGACACCCTCGGGCCTATAAATTCATAACAGAATGGGAACGAACCAGAGAGAAAGAGAGTCAGGAGAGGCAGTGACAAAGAGGTGGTGATGCAGCAGAGAGGCAGGGGCTATAACCGTAGATCAAGGACTTTTTCGAGATCTCGCCTCGCAGTTGAGGGTTGTTAGAGCCCCTTACATAACCGCATTCACTGCTTTCTCTCGATTACTGCATTCTCATCCTCATTCCATTTCTCAACATCCAGCCATGGCCGCTCAAGGTCCAGACGCTCTCTCTCTCTACTTTTTTTTTTTTTTCTTTCAAATTTTCAATGCAATTGAATTGTATTTTTTTTTTTTTTATATAAAATCTATGAGTGCTGATATATTTGATGCAATTGGTTTTGTAGTAGGACAAGAGCGTGAGATCCAGAAGAACTACTGGGCGGAGCACTCGGCGGACCTCACTGTTGAGGCGATGATGCTCGATTCCAAAGCCGCTGACCTTGACAAGGAAGAGAGACCTGAAGTAATGTCTCTTTTCTCATGGATCTGATGCGCGTACTTTTAGTTTGATGTGTTTGCATTTCGAATTATTTGATTTGATCCGACTCGTCGAGGTCATTCTCTGGTAAATAAACTTTATTGGTTGCCAATTGCTGCCTTGTTGAGGTTTTGCCATGGTTAGTAGTTTCCTTTCAATGAAAAAAGGCATAAAAGGTCGAGGGCGATTGAACTAGGAGGGGAGAGAGTTAATGTCTATGTTTGTTAGTACCAAGTGAAAATGATTTTTTTAGGCACGGTTTTTTATTTTGATGGTTTTGAACTGAATTATTTAATTTAATTTGATTTTGATAGTTTTCGAACGGAATTATTTTATTTTATTTTATTTTATTCCTTAGTGGCTCTGGGTGAGGTCATCTTGGGTTTACTGGGCCTTGTTTGAAGGGGGAAATGAAAACTATTCTCTGAAAGTGATATGATTCTGAAAATTTCTGCAAATTGTTTTCAAATGATCTTCTGAAAATGGTTCTGTTTTAGAAAACATCAAAATATTTTTGCAAGAGGCACATACAGACAGGCCCCTGTATGCGGTTTCTCCAGTTTTTTATTAGCTTCATATTGAAGATTTGTTGTAATAGTTATGATTCTTTACGTAGAAAAAAAAAACTATAAGAAGTTAAAAGGCGTTGTTTGGTAACTATTTTTTAAAATAGTTTTTAAGAACATTTTTTGAAAATTGTCCTTTGATGTTTTGTATAACAAAAGTCTATTTGGAACCTAAAATTGTTTTTAACTTATTTTTAATATTTTTAAATATGTTTTAAAAATAATTTTTATGTCCATAACTTTATTTTTAATCATTATATATATTTGTATAATTATTATTTAAAACAGCTCTAAAAAAACAACTGAAAACAACTAAAATAAGTTCTCTTAAAACACCCTGTTTTTTGTTTTCTAAGAATAGAAAATAGAAAAAAAAAAAAAAAAAACAGTTTGGGCTAATAAATTAAAAGGCGAGGGAGTCGATGGCTACCAATGCAACTTTTTGAGAGAAGGCTAATCAAATCACAGATTCGATATGAGTCTGCTGATGCAGTAATATCTTGACAAATAGGATACAACATGTGCATAAACTATATATTAGTGGAGTTTTCAAGTTTTCTTTGTTATCTTCTTCCTTTTTCTTTTATTGAACTTATTTTAATACAAATATTTTTATATACAATTCACTTTTTTCCTGATTTTATTTAAAAATTACTATATTTTCTTCATGTTTTAAGATCATACAAATTTAACGTTTTTCAAAGTATCATTATTCTTTTTCTATTGGGAGTTATGGGACTGGTAATCAGACCCTGATCCACTTCCTTTATATTTACATATATCTAACATTACACGGGTATATGAGAAAATAAAAGTAGAAACAAAATTCTTTTACCTTTTCCCTCTATTGAAATCCTTTCTTTGGAGGGAGTTTTCTTTTGGTTTGAGGAATTACTTTGATACATAAAACACATGGTACATATTGTTTTATCTTTGGGAGAGGTATGCAAAAATGCACTGTTTGGAAGGGTGGTATCTTATAAGTTATAAGCCAAATGTTAGGAATCTACTGCAAAAGGTCCACTTGTTTCTGAAGGAAGCAAATAGAACCATTAACAAGTCACAGAACTTTCTAAACCTTATTCTTTCTAATGAGTAATAGATATTACAAGTTCTCTACTAAAAGGCATGCTTGTTCTTTACTTGTCTTTTGAAATTCCATTCAAGAAAAGAAGAGTACAGAAAAAAGAAAGGAAGAGAAAGTGTATAGTGCCAAAAGAAAGCGTACTTCTTGATCTACAAGTGTCTTTTGCCTAGTGTCTACTCACTTTCTGTCTCATTCATTTTCTTTTTGGCTTCAATTAGCAAGTGTCAATTTTTTTTGAGGGATGACATGCATCAATGAGAGCTTTCCTTCTTTTCTTGCATTTTTCAGTTTTAATATATTGAGAAATGTGGTGGCTCTGCTATGCAAGAGATGTACTTCAAGTTTAGTTATGATCTTTATATATTCATTTTAAGTTGGGGGTGAGCTAGATCTGGTAATCTTTTGGCTTGTGAGGAAGCTATGTGAGATAAATGAAGTGGTTTCATCATGGAAATAAAGGAATTGTAGACTTTATTAATTATTTACATCATTAACATTTATACTGATAAATTATTTTCCCCCCTTTGCTTTTGTGCGTTTGAATTCAACTATAATTTTTTTATCCTCCTTTTTTTATACGTAAAATTGTTTGCCTTGACACCATTTTACTGTTCTCAGCTTTTTCTAATGTCTATGATCTTGTTCAATATTTTCGATCAGTTTTATCGGTATGTCAAGCTAAGAGAAATAGATCAATGATAAAGATGCTCCCCACTCCTGTTCTTATTTATTTATTTATTTGTTTTATATTATGTTTTGGAGATGTTGTTTGTCATATCGTCCATGCTGAACTTCCGAAATCTAATTTAGTGAACTACAAATAGGTGCTTTCACTACTCCCACCATTTGATGGGAAATCAGTTTTGGAACTAGGAGCAGGTATTGGTCGTTTTACTGGTGAATTAGCTCAGAAAGCTGGCCAGGTTATCTCTTTGGACTTTATTGAAAGTGTTATAAAAAAGGTAACTTTGGTTTCCTACCTTGACAAATATCATCTGTTCTTGTAAAAAAAAGCAAGAATAATGCTCAAATATGAAGCTTAGTTGAATCTTCTCTTTCAATGTCCACTTTGCAGAATGAAAGCATAAATGGGCACTACAAGAATGTCAAGTTTATGTGTGCTGATGTGGCATCTCCAGAGCTGAATTTTTCAGCAGAATCAGTGGACTTGATATTCTCTAATTGGCTTCTGATGTATCTTTCTGATAAAGAGGTATGTACTTGATAACATGCTATGCTATAAGGGCTACTAGTTGAATGTCTGGCTTATTGAAGTATTATAGTGTTCAGGAGAATCCAGAAAAAAAGAGAAAGGTTTAGCTTCGGCGCATCACCTATTTGCTAACAATTTTTTAAAGTAAAATAATTTAATTCTTTAAAATACTTATAGAATTTAGAAAGTTGCGTTCGTAGACCTGCATTTCTCATCTAGTTACTTCCATTGATTTCCTCACATGTGCTCTATTTCCTTCGTGTCTGAGCATGGCTGGCATTTTCATCTCGTCACTATCTAATCTTCCTGTTTATTGTGGAAAATATTTTATGGCCCCCTGGGAGATTAACGGTGAATTCTCTTTACTGAATTGTCACACCACCTATGTTTGCATCGTTCTAATGGCAAGCAAGGGACTTTGCCACATAAGTGGAAGCTGGAGGCCAATATAGCACTAGTAATTTGAGAGGAGCAAAATGTGGGCCAGTGTTTTTATATACTTTCCTAGGACAGATGTCAACATTTTCATTTTTCTTTGTGTGGATGCTATTTCTCTCTGATTTTATAGTTATAAGTTCATGACCAGAATCAAGGCTTCCATTTTCCACTGGGACTTTCTATTGTCCTTTATGCTACTATTTCTTGTGGTGGTATATTTACCTCAGGACTTCATCTGTTGGCATATAGTCTTATATGGTACTGATGATTCATTTCAGAATATCTTCAAGTATTACTCTCGTCAGTTCTGATACTAAATCTATAATTCATAGCTTAACGTGTGAGATTTGGCCTTTTTGTTTGACGTATTCCCACTGTCTTGTTGCTCACCAGCTAATGATTGTTTCATATGCTATAACACCCTTCTTCATTCCCCATGGATTGCAGGTTGAGGAACTGGTTGAAAGAATGGTCAAATGGTTAAAGGTTGGAGGCTTTATTTTCTTCAGAGAGTCGTGTTTTCATCAGTCTGGAGATTCCAAGCGAAAAGTAAATCCGACCCACTATCGGGAACCCAGATTTTATACAAAGGTTTGTTTTGCAAATTATTTTCACCATTTTAGTCAATTGAATTTCCATGATAAAAATTGCTGTTGTTGTTTATATTTTCTATGAGTCACTTTTGTGACTGCAGTTGATTAACATGTGCAGAAGGATATCCCTATAACAGAAATTATTTATCATGCCTGCGTATGAGGTATTGGTGATCAGAAGGCAATTTAAGTATGTAGACATTAAATGAACTGAGACTTGTTGGAGAATTCAATTCATTAAAATTCAAAGTAGGGCTATGTCTTGCCTTAGGTCCTTAGAGCATGGTTCAACTTCAGAAAATTCTATGCTTCATTTTTCCCGACTCAGGTTCCCTCATGTTGTAGTAATAATGATGTTTTGAAGAGGTGATATTTAATTCAAATCATTCAGTTAAGATCTATTTTACCAAATTCTAGAACAAGTTTTGAACGGTTAATATCAATGTATCTTCTCAAAAGGATAACTAGCATTAATATACGTAAATGGTGATAGCCTGGGTTCTGCATGTGGAGTTATGCTTTATATGACACTGCTAATTTGTTCAAACATAATTATGTTGTCCTGCAGGTGTTTAAAGAATGCCAAACACATGATTGTTCCGGGAATCTCTATGAACTATCTCTTGTTGGCTGTAAATGCATTGGAGCTTATGTGAGAAACAAAAAGAATCAAAATCAGGTAATAAATTTGGATAGTCTTCCCTTTGATTTTCTGTATTATCTTTGTAAAACTGACAGACTGAAAAATATGACTGTGATGATTACATAATGTAGATTTGCTGGTTATGGCAAAAAGTCAGCTCACAGGATGATAAGGGCTTCCAGAAGTTCTTGGATAATGTTCAGTATAAATGTAATGGCATATTACGCTATGAACGTGTCTTTGGAGAAGGCTTTGTAAGCACAGGAGGGATTGGTATGACACTTTTACCAAATTCATTTTTTAACTCCTAATAGAACATTTTTTTTTAAAGAAAAACAACATGAAAAATCTTTGTGTATTGATTTTGTTGAATATAAAAATTCTTTTCCGTTAGGATTTCAGATGAGTTTGATTTGATCTTTAGTAGCAAGGCTGCAGGAATAATATTGGTTGTCAATTGTTCTGGCATCATTTTTTAAGTTAGAAATCATATGATCACAATTCTAAATCCCAACTCCTTGAATTGTTTCATAAAATTTTGACTTAATTCTAGAAACCAAGTTTCAGTTGATTAAAATATTAACAAAGTTATATGGTAACTGAACTATTTGTATTCATTGATTTAGAGAGGGTAATGCTAACTTTCTATTATCTTGAGGGGAAACTCTGATAGGACACTGAGTTTGTGTTAAGTTTTTCTACTTCATTCCAACACTTCAATTTTCTGTTAATTATCCAGATTATTTGTCCTTCTACCATACTCTGCTTAGTATACCCAGACTTTGATTACCTTGTATCAGGTTATGTTACTCTGAGCTGAAGGCTTTGTGAGTGTCTTAGTCATGAATTATTACTTTAAACCAGTGAAAAGCTTTGATGCCGTGTGTTGATGCAATAACATAAAACTAAACAAACTCACACGAGTGTATATATATATGATTCAGCCAACCATGCCTACATCTATAGATAAAAAAGGACCATCTACAAGACCATCCCAATCTCATAATAGTTTCTCTTTATGACTTAGACATTTATAGAGATATTCCCAATATCTTTTCTTATTTTATAAGGAAATATATTTTCACAAGGAAATACCAATATATGAAATATGTTGCATATAATATTCTTTATCAAAAGGAATATGTACAAAATAAGAACTTGAAACACTTTGCAACATTTGCTTGTGTTGCTCAAAATTTATGTCCTTGGTTGACTTGTCTTCTGTGTTGTAAATGAACATTTACGAAGTCTGGATCAGTTGGTTTGAACTTAGAACCCAATGATGCATTAACTAATTGGATAGGTAATATATATGGTTGTGCCGTGATATGTTCTTTCCCTCATTTTGTGACATTGAAGAACTAGGAATTTGTGTAGGGGAAGTTCTTGTCAAATGTCAGATTTTGTTAATTATATCTTGTATGACTCCAAATTTTTTTCCCCTCTTGCTATTATATCTATATTAGGAGAAAATCAATGTTTGAAAACCTAAAATTTTCATGAATATGAACAATATTTAAGTGTTCATATTCTCTGTGTTTGATTTTTCTACATCTTGCAATTTATTTTAAAAACACGAGTGTATCTTTTTATGCATGGTATAGTACAACAGACTATGGAATATACAAAAATCAATACTTGATACAGTGGACATTGTGACTATGCTTATGACAATTCTGCCAGATAATTATTAGCTGGTTTTCATGAATCATTTGAAATTCAGTGACTTGTTAATTAGTATTCTTCTAATTTCTTTGAGTGAACCCTGGTCTTTGAGCAGAGACAACAAAAGAATTTGTGGGAAAACTGGACCTTAAACCTGGCCAGAAGGTCCTAGATGTGGGCTGTGGCATTGGAGGAGGTGACTTCTATATGGCAGAGAACTTTGATGTTGAGGTTGTTGGCATTGACCTCTCCATAAATATGGTTTCTTTTGCTCTTGAACGTGCGATCGGACTCAAGTGCTCAGTTGAATTCGAGGTAGCTGACTGCACCAAGAAATCATATCCTGACAACACATTTGATGTGATCTACAGCCGTGACACCATTCTTCACATTCAAGTAATATACCTTTCTTTTTTCTGTGGGACTTTTGAATGGTTATGCATCTGTTAATTTTATTATTCTGCCTTTATATTTTGTTCCATTTGGTTTGAAAAGCATGTGCATATAAGGGCTTACCCTTCTTAAGCATTCATGAGCATTTTCTCTTTTCTTTAGGTATGCAATATTCTTCTTTCTGTGTCTGAAGAAGTTGTGAGTTGAGGTGTAAGACAGTCTATATCCAATTTCCTGAGTAAAATAGTGTCATGCTCTGTTAGCTTTTTTGGGGAAGAACCTTGAAATATACCCCGGAAACACATGCAAGTACAAATACAGATTTGTAGTGAAGGTTTCCATCATATGAGTGGTCTTAAATCAAGCTAATTTCCCTTGAACAGATTTAAGTCTTGGCTCTAACCTAATCTTTATTATATTTAAGTTGGACATCTAATCCAACAGCCTATCAACTTGTACTCTACTTGTGTGGCATATATGGGCAATTTGTTGTGGGTTTGGCCTGAAGATTCGATTTCTTTGTTTTGTTTTATTTTATTTCATTTACTTCATTCCATGATTGCACTATTATTGAACAACTTGTGATGTATTTCCAGGACAAACCTGCACTATTTAAATCCTTTTTCAAGTGGCTGAAGCCAGGAGGTAAAGTTCTGATTAGTGATTACTGCAAAAGAGCTGGACCTCCATCATCAGAATTTTCAGAGTATATTAAACAAAGAGGGTATGATCTCCACGATGTGGAAGCGTATGGTGAGGTATAGTTCGTGTCATCAACCCAAGATTTTCTTCATCTTTTTTTTTGGGGGCATATTCTCCTTGTATAACAAGCCTAATCTTCTATGTTGAATCATCTACAGATGCTTAGAGATGCTGGTTTCATTGAGGTCATTGCAGAGGATAGAACTGATCAGGTTGGTATACACCTGCATTTTTTTTTTCCGTCTATGAGTATGCTATGCACGGTATCATGTGTTTCTCAATTTGAAACAATGGTTTTGTTGTGCGCAGTTCCTACAAGTTCTGCAGAGGGAGTTAAATGCTGTTGAGACAAACAAGAATGAATTTGTTCAGGACTTCTCCGAAGTATGCGTGCTTCATTTTCTCTCATTTTCTTTTCATTTATATTAAATGAGATTAGCCTTTGGTTTTATCTACTTTACAATTTGGTTCTTATTCCTTTTATTATCTGAATAATCCCCAGGACGACTACAATGAAATAGTTGATGGTTGGAAGGCTAAGCTGATGAGGAGTTCATCTGGTGAGCAGAGATGGGGCCTTTTCATTGCAAAGAAGAAGTGAATCCCAATTCTCGTTTATTCTCCTTTTCAGTGTCTGCTTAGCTACAAATGGATTGGAAACCATGGCCTGTAGTTGTTGGTTTGATATCTAGTAAGAACTTCTGTTATGTTTACCATAAAATAAAAAGGCAGTTGTATTTGCCACAAACGGACGAGGGAGTTGGAGTTTGTAAAAATTCGAAGGATTCGAATTTGAAAGTCCAACGTTGGAGAAATTGTATGATGCACTTTTTAAGGGATGCTATTGAATTCTATAGTCTCACTTTCCTAAACCTAATAGGGTTTGTGTCAATATGAAGTACATCCTGTTAGGCAAATTGTGACTGCTGGTGTATAGTGAAAAATTCAATTCGACCACTGAAGGGTTCAGAACTTCAGTACAAGAATTGAAGCCAAAATGATAAAGCTTTTGACCCTTATATTTCTGTACTCAAGTATAAAAAATGTATCTATAAATGTACACATTAGCCTTAAAAATCTTGGAGAAAACTAGGAAAGGAACATATGATAATCACTGCAGCCTGTGGACTTGTGAAAGAATTTACATAAACTTAGAGAAATATAGGAGAACTTGATCACTTCTTTAACATGTCAATTACATCCTTTCTGGAGCTGATAATAACTACAGGTGAAGCAGAGAGACCAGTCTGCAGCTTTTGCTTCTCCGAAACAAGAATATCTACTTCCTTATCCCCATCTTCAACTCCTATGGATTCACTGGAAGATGAAGATCCAAACATTTGTACTGTTAAGCTTCCACCTGCAATCAAACAATGCCTTATAATTTTCAGTTTACTTTTGGGGCAGAGAAGGGGGGGCTTGTGTCAAAAACAAGAGACATTACCCAGTAAGAGAGCAGCTCCGATCCATCCCGTTGTGCCCCATCTCTCACCGAGGAGAAACCATGCAAAACCAGCTCCCCATAGCGGTTCTAGGCCGTAAATTATGGCTGTTTCTGTTGCTGAAACATCACGCATTGCACCAATCTGTCCAGATACACACTTTCCGTAAGGAGCTACCAAGAGTGGAGCCTAAATTCTTTGAAAGTGAAGATAAAATTCCAATATATTGATGGTTTCTGCAGATGAATACAGCACAGGCAAGTCCTGAAAATACGAGATGTTGATACCATCTGGATAGGTGAATGAGAATATGTAATGACTCACCCTTAATTGTGTAAATATTGTCTATCCTAAATCTAAGGATAATTACGGCTTGCGTAGATATTGTTCGTTCTGACTCAAAGGGCCATGATGGCTTTAAACATCGTTTACACCCCATTTTAGGGACATAATGTAACGACCCGTACCCAACCATGTAGATATTGTCCGCTTTGGGCCCAAGGGGGCCCTCACGGCTTTAAAACACGTCTACTTGGTTAAGAGGAGCCTCTACATATATAGCGCCAGGAACATTCTCCCCTATCCGATGTGGGACATCACACATAATGTCGAAGTTGTATCCCATGGTGGGATTGTGGGGCCAAATAGAAAATTTTGTGTCCCAAACTCCCATACTGGCTTCCTAGATAGACAAATGCCCTGAACTTTCATTGGAGTAGGGGATTGACTTTGATACATTTTGTAATGATCCGCTTCCAACACTATGGATATTATCCGTTTTAGGCCCAAAGAGCTATCATAGTTTTAAAATGTGTTTACATGTAACTCCTCTTAACTATGCAGATTTGTTTCAAAGCTGTAATGACTCTTTGGACCCAGAAGGAACAATCTTTATATGGTTGGGAGTAAACCATTACAAATGGCATCAAAATCGATCCCCCATCCTAGTGTGAACATGTGATATATATCCTCTCAAATTGTTCCAATGTACAACTTTTAATCAGTCTGTTCAGAAAGTAAAAAAAGAAGTAAGAAATGTTACCTCCAGCCATAAGCATAATCCAGTTGAAAATACACCAGTATAAAGTGCAGGAATCCATGGAAACGCAACCATAGAATCCCACAGCACTGCCCATGTCCAGGATGCTTGGTCAGAATCTTGAATTCCATCAAACCATCCTCCAATTACATACCAGAATGTAGATAACAGAGCAACAACACACACCTACATCAAACCACAGAGTGGCTTACTGAACATGGCCTAAATTAAATGGTTAATTACCCAAATTATCAAATGAACAAACCTCATATCCAAGTAGAGGCAGGAAATTCTCTTTCTTTGTGCTTCTCGATAATTGTTCGGTTCGAAGGATGTGAATACCGAAAAATATTGCGCTTAGGAAGTTCAAAAGATCTCCAACCTGAAACCATTTAACCCAATACCCTTAATCTAAAGTTTTCCCTTATGATAGCAAGAAAAGACTGTTGAGAAAGAAGTATAGAGAGCTCACGGTAGGAGGAGATCCACTGCATTCCAGCATAGCAACCCCTAGTACAGACATGAGAACTCCAAACCAGGTTCTAGCAGGTACTATTGCCCCCAACATTGAATCAAGAAGAGGTACCACAATAACCTGCTCAATTCACTAGAAATAATGGTACTACAAGCATCATAAATTTTTCAGAGAAGCTTAATTTGTTAAGTGCTTACTGTAATGAACGAAAAAAAGGATGCTCGCCCAGCTTCAGATGTGAGTAGTCCGAGTGCCTCAACAAGGTAGCCTAAGCTGATCCACAGTCCCAACTCTAGCCCAGCATTACGGGTCTGAACATCACCTCGTGCCCGAAAAACAAAGGGTAGGAATGGGATGGCTGACACAGCAAATCGCACTGCAGAGAAGGCTGCTGGGTCCATTACAGTTTCCACCTCTTTCACAACTGCAATGTTGCTTGCTGCAATTCGAAACCAAGAACTCTTTAGAAATATGAGGTGTTTGATAAATCTCGAGATCTCCCTTCTCAGTTTGTCACAAAATCTCCTCTTCCCGAATCTCACCTGTCCTTAACATCCGGTTCTTCAATTATGGCTCCTTAAACAGGCTACAGAAAATTATTTTTAAAGGGCAGGCTTCAGCAGAGCATCATCTCATGCTTATTACAAGCCTGAATGAAGGTGGGCAGAGCTCAGAACAGCTGGTTTACAAATTGTGAAAGTCATAACACACCCAAAATCTAATTCTGAAACTAGCCAGCCTCTCTTAATTGGAAGCAAAAATGGTGAACTTGATCATAGAGACCTGTATTTGTTTTCTTTCCCTGATGATTACACCAAAGGTTTTTTCTTTTCAACCCATACTATGAGAAGAGATCACTCATGGAATCAATATTTATCAATTATTCCATTTATTTCAAAGAAAGGTTATTTTCTCAGTCTAGTTAGGAAAAAAAATATTTATTATACTATTATAAAAATTATGAGAACCACATGTACCTTATCTAACTAACAAGAAAAAACAAAATTAGCAAATTTATTGATGAAGTTTCACATTTCTTGGAGTGTTGGAAAGTAGATAGAAAAAAGAGAAATATTTTGAAAGGAAAAAAAAAGGGGTAGAACCAGAGGAACATACCGTAGACAATGGTGACTACATTCAGCAATATGATGCTTTTCATCTTTTTGGATGCAAACAGAACCCTCCTCCACAAAGGCCTTGACTTGGCTCCCTTCTGAATGCTCTTTTTCCAATCAAACTTTGCCTTAACCTTAGCCTTGCTGATGCACTCATCATGAATAATTGAGACTGTTTGCTGATGGGGTCTCCCAATTTCCACTGATTTCTTCTTCTTTGCTGGACCCAAATGATATTCATGAGGATTCAGCAACAAAGAAGAGACAGTAGCGAAGCGACCTCGTTTTGTACGTGGGCTAGGACTGGTGGAGAAGAATAAGCAACAGGGAAGTGCGGAAGAGTCGCTAGAAGATGTTGTTGCTATTGTCTTCCACCGTGGGTATGTTGCTGCCATGGATCATTGGTTTCAGAGCTTGAGATTTACTCATGGAAATATGTGAAAATTTAAAGGACAAGGATGATGAGATTTTCACATTTGAGTCCTAAAGTCGGTGGGCATATGTAGTTTCTGTGGATGAGCGGTGTGTGTTCTCCAAACAAAAATCCAAAAAACCAGGGAGAGGATGGGATTAGGATTCCAATCAGGAATGGGGCCAACAAGGGCAACCCCACTAGGAAAATGTTCAATAATGTCCAACGTGAAAAAATGATTGCCTCTCAATTATTTCAATCCTTTTGAGGATAGATGTTTCGTATATATTACCAAATATTTGATGTATTTATTATTATTTTTTGAAATATTTTGTTTACATGTTTATGAGTCGAAACAATTTCATGCATGTATTATGAAAAGGAAGTGACTTGGATGATTGATTTGAAGAGAATAGTATTCATTTAAATTCGTTCTTATATTATATATATTTATTATTATTAGCTGTTTTATAATGTGGAGAAGCTTTTGTAATTATATCAAGGCTATTTGTCGTTTCTTGGATTCACAATAACACATGGACTTGAATAAATGTGTCACATGTTCATTGTAACATAAAAGACTATATAACTTATGGACTTTCTTATATTTTTATGCTACGACATGATGGTAACCTAGGTTGATGCTTAGGAATAGTAGGTACTTCCAATAGTTGCTTGCATGTGATGGATGCCTATAAGATTGGATGCCAATTTGTGATGAATGATTGGTTGAAGCTTTCTTTCTCACAAAGGATGGAAACCTAATATTGTAAATGAAAAAGGGTTCATTTCACATGCTAAGATGGATCTTCATATGTTGTATTTATTGTCTATTTCTAACTTTATCAAGATGTTTATTAAGGTGATGACTCAAATGGTCTCGCCCTCTATAGGGTGAGGCCGTCATGTAACCATGACACAAGCAACGAGGATGGTATTATTTTATTAATTAAAAATGTTGTCATGTTTTTATTTTCTTATAATTAATTGTCGTACCATGTGGAGACATTATATATAAGCTATTTGTTACTTCCTAATCATAGTATGAAGTTAAAAAAAAAAATGTGACATGCTCACATGTTCATTATTACACAAAAGTGTAATTGTGCATCTATTTTTCGTAGGCATGGTAGTAATTACCTTAACGAGGTAGTTTCTCACATTTACATCTCGACTTTATAAACTTTTTATAGGTTTATAAAAACGATGGTTGAACTAAATATCTTTCTATTCATTCTCCGAGAGGGTTGCCTTTTAAGTGTATTTTAATTGTGTTAAACTTATCTCATACTTTTCTCCTCTTAGATGTAAGCAAAAATATTACATTACATTCAAACATTATGTCTATTGAAATCAAAATTATGGATCAAGAAGAGTCTGTTTGGTAGTGATTTTAGAAAGCGTTTATAATATTTTTAATACTTAAAAATTTGTATCATTCAAGTATTAGAAAAATTATAAACACTTTTTAGAATTACTCTTAAACGCTTTTGAAGTCTAACTAAGCTTAATGCACTTTTAGCATGTACTTGACCAACTCTACGATTAGCATATAGGAAAGTTCGAGGTTATAATTTAAAAGTTAAAATTGGAGGGCCGGTAGAGCTATATAAATAAAACCAAAAATTGTCAAGCTCATCCCGATTAAAACGAGGACATTAATGGAGACTACTATGTGTGGCACATATTATCATTATTTAATTTATCCAAACAGGTCAACTAATTATAAATATGACATTTATTTATTGCCCGAATACATTTGGCATCTTATTAGTTATTGTATCTATTGTATCCTCATTCAACTCAATTATTTTTGTTGTTTCAAAGACTTATTTTATCAAATGTCTTGACTTATTTATCATTTTTTTCCAAAAATCTTATGTCTTAATTATGATTCAAAGGATTTTAAGCACATATTCCAAAAAAAAGTGGAGACAACAATATCATTTTATTAGTGGAAATACTTGAATTCCTTCTTGTCCCTATTTTGTTATTAATAGTTAGCATGTGGAGTGGGTTTGTGTGTCTAGGGTATTTGTTAGTTCCTAAACTCAAACCCACACATGAATTTAAGAAAAGCAAAATGTCACAACTCACAAGTTCATCACTATCTAGGATAGTTAATATTGGAGGCTCCCAAGACCAACATTGATTAGAGGCCAAAGGTGAGATTTATATTTATTCTCAATTAAAATTAATTACTTTTTTTTTTTGGATTAGGTGAAAATGAAGATAGATAAGAAAATTATCCAAGAACCTAGGCTATGTTTGGTTCTCCAAATATTTGGCAAAAAATGCAAGATAAAGAAAATAGAAAGGAAAAATAGAAAGAAATATAAAGTGAAAGGAAATAAAAAATAGATTTAAAATTGATAAATTATTTTTATATATTATTTCAAACTCATCTCACTTATTTTAACTATTTGATATAAAAATTAAATAATTTTAAAATACATAAAATTTTAATTATATTTAATTTTTTTTATATTTTTCATAATTTAATTAAACATAAGAAAATAATTTTTCTTAAAACAATTTTTTTTTCTCATTAATACTTTTTGGAACTAAATATAACCTTAAGATTTAAGCTTACCAGTAATATAAATAAGCATTTCATAGCATTTAAGGTTCTTGGATTAAAGAATCCAGGTAATTCATCACCCAAATTATCCAAATCTGCTCATCATAATAATAAGATATAAAGAAGCCCAAAACAAAAGGCCAAGGCAGAGGCTGCCACAAAGCTACCAAATCACTTAATTTTAGAAATTCGAACTTAATGATTTATTGCTGCATAGAACATTCGGAGCAGCAAGCTGGCGGAACACCTTCAGCTCTCAGTGCCCCCATCATCGTCTTCATAATCACCCTCATCATCAGCTGTAGCATCCTGGTACTGTTGGTACTCCGCAACAAGGTCATTCATGTTACTCTCCGCTTCAGTAAACTCCATCTCATCCATTCCTTCTCCGGTATACCAGTGCAAGAAGGCCTTCCTCCTAAACATGGCTGTAAACTGCTCGCTTACTCTCCGGAACATCTCCTGTATAGAGGTCGAATTCCCAATGAAAGTCGAAGCCATTGAGAGCCCTTTTGGAGGGATGTCACAGACACTAGACTTGACATTGTTTGGGATCCACTCCACGAAGTAGGAAGAGTTTTTGTTCTGCACATTTATTATCTGTTCATCCACTTCTTTCGTGCTCATTTTGCCTCTAAACATGGCCGATGCTGTGAGGTAACGGCCGTGCCGTGGATCAGCCGCGCACATCATGTTCTTGGCATCCCACATTTGTTGCGTCAGCTCAGGGACAGTCAGTGCCCGGTACTGCTGCGATCCGCGGGAGGTCAAAGGAGCAAACCCCACCATGAAGAAGTGAAGTCGAGGGAATGGGATTAAGTTCACGGCTAGCTTTCGAAGGTCTGAGTTCAGCTGGCCCGGAAACCTCAAGCAGCAAGTTACTCCACTCATTGTTGCAGAGATCAGATGATTCAAGTCCCCAACTGGATATATATGATGAAACTCCATAGTTATAAACATGAATGATTCGTCCATTTTTCAATCTCAAACTGACCCATTTCTAAGCGATTCTGTATGTGTTTATATACTTACAACTTGGGGTGGCGAGCTTGAGAGTTCTGAAGCAGATATCATAGAGTGCTTCATTGTCAAGCACCATACACTCATCGGCATTCTCCACCAGCTGATGAACAGAAAGCGTTGCATTGTAAGGCTCTACAACTGTGTCGGATACCTTTGGAGACGGGAAGACTGAAAATGTAAGCATCATTCTATCTGGGTACTCTTCTCGGATCTTTGAAATGAGCAGAGTTCCCATTCCAGACCCCGTTCCACCTCCAAGAGAATGACATACTTGAAATCCTACATAAACCACAATGCCCAAGGGCGTGAAAGAAATTTAATTGGAAATGAGTGTATATATGGTCTAAATTCAACTGAACTTTTCTCTGCTATGACTAAATTCTCAGAAAAAATATTGAAGCCGATAATCTGGAGAGCTACAATTAGTTTCATGCTTGAAAGTTTGGTTCAAAATTAAGACTATCAGACCTCTTCCTTCTCGGGTCCTTAGCTTAATAGATCAGACTACAGTAACAACATTATAAATGAAAATGATTATATTTACACCACTCTGTTTCCTTTCATATAGATATTATGTACTCTGGATCAAATGGAGTGGGTCGGCTTTAAAACGAATCTACACAGTACAAAAAAACTTCTTCCCTTATCCTTTCCCAATGAGGATATTACAATATTAAACTCCCAAGTACCTTAAATCTTTAATCTACTGGCCTGACAACTAGAATCATTGGATCAATGTTCTCAATCCCAAGATTTAGATGTAAGTTCTACCTTCTACAGGTATGCGTGACTGAACACCAATCTGCTTTTGTCAAATGTTTCGAAAATAAAGTAAATAAAATGAAATAAAGATTTAGAAACCATGTGTAACACAAAGTATAGAACAGTGCTTCAAAATTCAGAACACCAACCTTGCAAACAGTCACAATTCTCAACCTCCTTCCTCACAACATCAAGGACCGAATCAATAAGCTCTGCGCCTTCCGTGTAGTGTCCCTTCGCCCAATTGTTTCCGGCACCAGACTGCCCAAAAACAAAGTTATCCGGCCGGAAAATTTGGCCAAAGGGACCAGTCCGGATGCTGTCCATGGTGCCCGGCTCAAGGTCCATGAGCACCGCCCGCGGCACAAACCGGCCTCCACCGGCCTCATTATAGTACACATTGACTCTCTCCAGCTGCAAATCAGAATTTCCGGTGTACCGGCCGGTGGGATCAATGCCATGTTCATCACATACAACTTCCCAGAACTTTGATCCAATTTGGTTCCCACATTGCCCTCCCTGAATGTGAAGAATCTCACGCATGTTGGCTCTGGCTAGGTTAGCGCCTAGGGGAAAATTAGGAAGAACGCAAATTCTGTAACCGCCGATGACTCTCCCTGAAGGGCTTGGGAGGGAAAAGGGGCGTGGCAGTTATTTATTGATAGAAGAGGTGGGGACTGAAATTACATAATTGTTCTTGTGACAGTGAAATGAAGGGGTGGGATTTGAAGGTAGTGGGATCGGACGGCTGAGGGGAGTCCGGCCAGGCAAAGATGGGATGTGGGTTTGGAATGGTGCCAAATGTAGTTGTTTGATTCAGCATGGCCGGCTGAATGGGATTGCTATGGATATTGATTTGCCATTTAGGTGTGATAATAAATAGTTAAATTTAAGATAAACCATAAAAATCCCTATTTGTTTAAGATGTATCTTATAGGCTCTCACCATTTTTTAAACAATATTAAACCTAAACTATATGCAAATGACCTATTCTATGTGTTAGGTCGTGTATGTGTTTTTGACATAATTTTAAATAAAATTTGAAGTTAAATAGTACTTAATAGTATTAAATATTAAGTTGTTTATTTTTTAATATTTTATTTTTATTAAATATTAAAAAATTAAAAAAATGAATAATTTTAATTTTAAAAACTTAAGAAATAAGTAATACATTCAATAAAAAATAAAAAAATAAATTATCTGAAATTTAAAAGTAAATTACTTTTAATAAAAATTTTAAAAAACAAACCACAACTTCATCCATTCATCTCAAAGTGTTAGCTATCTTAAATACCAACCATTCATTGTTTTTATTAAAAGTGTTGGATTGTTCACCTATCAATAGGGAATAGGGAACGTGAATTGGGTTTAGACGATCGTGAGACAGGTTAATTTTACCTGTGGTGAAATAGGTGAAATAAAATTTTTGAATATATGAGAATAGAACTAAAACAATGATGAGTTTTTGCTTTCAAAAGGATCATTTTCTAATTCTGACTTAATATATATCCATTTAATTTAACCACTTTCCATAATGGTAGGCGGTAGGTACTAGGTAGTAGATGCCAGTTCTCAAATACATCTGGCCCCCAGTTGACCGAGAAAAAATCAGTAACCGACCAGGGGAGATTCAGATACCCCAAACAAACTATCCTAGAAAAATGACCCTAGAAACCAATAATATATTTGGGTTCCGCTTAGTGTTGTTTAGTGTGGCCTGGAGGGTGCAACAGGTCTCTAGAAGCAAGAAAAGTAAAGGTCGTCCCTACGTGGATTCATGCCTAAAACAATAATATATATTGGGGGTGGGGGCTTTTTTAATTTTTACGGTCATTTTAAAAAATAATTCTTAAAAAATGGTACTTTACAAAATAATTCTTAAAATATGTTACTTTGAAAAATAATTCTAAATCTACGATACTTTTTGCCACTTTAAAAGGTGTTTCTTGAAGATACACCTTCTATATTTTTCATATCAATCATAAATATTAAAAAAAAATTGAATTTACAGTAAAGGTATCTCTTCAAGAGATACCTTTCATAATTTCATAAAATTAAATTTACATTGAAGGTGTCTTTTCAACAGACATCTTTCACAATTTTTATATCAATAACACATGTTAAAAAAATTTGAATTTACATTAAAAGTGTCTTTTCAAGAGACACCTTTTATAATTCTACAAAATCAAATTTATATTAAAATGTTTTTTAAATAGACATTTTTCAGTATCAGTTTCATAATAAAAAAATTAAATTTATACTAAAGATGTCTTCTTAAGACATACTTTCTATAATTTCACAAAATTAAATTGTATTAATGATCCATTGAAATAATTGAATTTATACTAAAAGTGTATTTTCAAAAGACACATTCGACAATTCATAAAATTAAATTTATATTGAAATGTTTTCCTTCAAGAGACACTTTTAGTATAAATTTAATTTTTTTGATAGGTAACTAATATAAAAATTATGGAAAGTGTTTCTTCAAAAGACACATTTAGTATAAATTCAATTTTGTGGAATTGTATAAACTCTTTCAATGTAAATTCAATTTTTTTCACTCTGTGAATGATATGAAAATTATTAATGATGTTTCTTCTAAAAACACCTTTAGTATTAATTTGATTTTATGGTATTGTGGAAATGATATTTCTTTAGTATAAATTCAATTTTTTTTTAACGTGTATGACTAATAAAAAAATTATGGAAAAGTGTCTTTTGAAGAGACACCTTTAACATAAATTCAATTTCATGAAATTATGAAAGGTGTCTCTTCAAGAGACACCTTTAGTGTAAATTCAAATTTTTTTTAACATTTATAGTTGATATAAAAAAATATAAAAGGTGTCTCTTTAAGAAACACCTTTCAAAGCGGCAAAAAGTGTCATAGATTTGGAATTATTTTGAAAAGTATCATTTTTTAGGAATTATTTTTTAAAATAGCCGTAAAAGTTAAAAAAGCCCTTGGGGGTGGCGGCGAGGTCGCCGACTTGTACACAACAATTCACAGAACTAGACAAAGGTTCAAGAATTAGTGAAAATCACATAAAAATGTCAATAAATATTAGCATATAAAAAAATAAAAATATGATTTTGGGTCTTTGGCGTAAACTATCAAATACACTTGATGTTAATCAAATCACACATACGAGTTAAATATATAATAGATGTTTAGCGGTTGATAAGAATGATCAATACGGTGGATGTTTGCATCCGTGTGCGTGGCTTGGCATTTTCCCGGAATTGATTGAAACCTAAAAGGAGAAAATCTCCAATGGGAGCTTTGAAAGGAGCTTAAGATGCGGGAAGCGGCCCACAATGTCAAGGAAGGTGCTATCGAAGACCAAGTGGGCTAGTTTCACCGACATGAAGCTCTGAGTCAACAAGAAAACTAAAGTATAAAAAAGGTAGAATACAAAGAATTACTTGTAACAGATGGCAGCTCCGAGATTCTCAGAGCTCTTCTCTGCCATCATCTCAGCAATATCCCAGTTCCTGCCACGATCAATGTCACTGCAGCTGCCGCCGCGGCCACCACCTCCGGCAGCAACAGACATCGAAAGGGCACTTGAGGTTGATTCCAACCATGACCCCTTTCCTTCAATTACGGAAAGAAGTCACCATTTGCTCAACCCAATCTCAACTGGTCCAAGCTAGTTATAGCATTTTGCTTTGGGTCAGCACTAGATATAGCTCACCAAGCTCAGTCTCAGTCTCATCGACTCCCTTCAACCCTGTATTTGCTGCTGTGCTTTGCAATCTGTGTTTCTTTCTCCTGCATATTTGTTGCCAAATTCCTTGGTTCCAGGTTCTCCATGTCAGCAAGAGTGCTGGAACATGTTGGTGTCTTATTTGCGGTCACAGCTTTCTTCCTCGCCATCACGTCTCCGTTTCCGCTGAGCCTCAAGTGCATCATTTGGGCCCTCTATGCCGTCTCCTTGCTTGCCATACTCATCTCCAATCTCTTATAATCATGCATGTCGATTTGTATATATGCCATCAAAATATAACAAAGAAGAAGAAAAAGGTGAAGAGATGGTAAAACTACGACCGTGGATTTGTTTCAAATTTGAAAAATATTTAAGTTATTTTGGCCATGGTAGGGTTCCTGTCTGATTCTTGGCCATGTTTTTAGTAAATTATGCTGCGGTGCCACTTCTTAATAAAAATATGGTAATCATGGATACGTTAGTACTTAAATTTTATAAATATATTATAAATATCGGTGGATATTTTGATATAAAATATAAGTAGATGAAAATTAATAAAAAATTCATAAAAATATTAGGAAAAACTCAAAAAATAATACATATATTGAAGTTATTTTAATAAAAATTATATATATATAGATGAAAATACCGATAATAATTGATATACCGGTACTTTGATATGGATATATCACGGATATATGAGTGAATATTTTGATATAAAATATCAGTATAACCAAAATTGATCAAAACTCATGAAAATATATAGAAAAACTCATGAAAATATAGAGAAAAACTATAAAAATGATATAATAAGCAATAATAAACATTTTAAAGTTGTTTTTATAAAAGAAAAAGAAATATGTATATGATATAATTTATCATATTTGATAATAATATCATATGCGTAAATAAAAAATATGAATTTTATAAGTATACATTATTATTAAATATTATTCAACAATAATATTGTAATATTTTATTATAATATATTTAATTTTAAAACATATTTAATATTAAAATTATAATCTATTTAATTCAATTGTATTAAATGATATAAAATGAATGATGATATATATATAATTTGGATATATAAATGATGATATTTGTATAAAATCTTGTTCTTGAGGAGTAATAAGAGGTTTTGGAACAATAATGTGTTCTAAAGGTTTGTTTCTCCGTATGAACATAGTTTTTGTTTTTCCAATTAGATGAAATAATTTGTTCTAGGTTGGTCTAAGATCATAAATTTGAAGGGCTCTAAAATGAGTAAAAAATTCTAAAAATTCATTTGGACAGGTCATTTCCCATTCTGGTTTTTGTTGAGGAATCAGTGGTTCCTTGTTATATTTTATATAAACATGGTGATAGGCTGATACTACTGATCCATCGGTTTGAAATAAAGGTGGAATGGTTTCAAAAGAAATGTCTATTTTTTTTCGTTTTTGAAAAGATAGGTTAGTATATTATGCTATCTTTTTGTGCTTCTAATTTGTTAATTTGATGATAGGTTACATTATGATTTTTATTTGATGCATTTTCCATGTTTGTATAAACAATTGTTGTGGTTTTAGGATGAAAGCTAACTTGGTTATTTTGTATTGTTATCCTTCCTTGTAAAGAATGTACAAAATTTAAACCTAAAATAAAATGATATAAACTTATAGTAAGTACAAGATAAGTTTGAGGTAACACTAAGGTTATGTTATTAAAAAAAATGATTAAGTTATTTAGAAAGTTTTGAATGTAAAATCAGGTTTTAAAACTAGAGTCTTTAATCTTAACCCTTGACTTGTAACCAGTTTTTGCCGAAAAATTGGTGTGTTAGGAAGACTGTTTGGTCAAAAAAGGGATATCACCTTGATACAAAGTGATGTTTTAAAATTCTGAATTTATTCTTTAAACTTTTGAAATAGTCAATGTTCAAAAACTTTACTTTTTATGTTATAAATGCTTTCACACTATAAATTGAAAGTTTTAAGTTAAATAAATATTATAATAATATGTAATAAATCGTTTCACACTATATTTGAAAGTTTTTATTTTAAAATAATAAATATAATAAATACGTTTGAAAGTTTTTATTTTCAAATAATCAGTATAATAAATACATTCACACTAGTTTTGGTTTAAAACTTTAATTTTTATTCAAAGTTTCTGTCAATTACCTTGACAGTGAATAGTGGATGGGAAAAGTTGGTATCAGAGCTACGTGTATATTGTTAGTATATTAGTTAGGAAAGAAAACCATTGATTCAAATTAATTTTCAGAGTACCGAACTTTATCTTATCCCATTAAAAGTCTAATTATATTTGCTTGATCTGTTCTGCATCTTTATTCAGCCTGCTTATTTGATATGAATTGATGTCTTTTATTCCTTATTCTTCTGGTGTGTGTATATATATATATATATATATATATATATATATATATATATATATATTATATATATATATATATATATATAACTTAGATTACGATCGTGTAAAAAAACTTAATAATAGATTGTATGCTCAACGAAAAGAATATAGAGAACTTTGTGATAAATTGCATAATTTAAAAACTACTATAAAATATTTAACCACATATATCAAAAACCTAATATCTCTTAAATATTTGAACGAATACGAAATAGCTATACAAGAAGCCTTTGACGAACTTTTTGCTACAGAAACCTTAATTAAAAGAGAAATTATAAAATATTATATCGATAATTTACATGCTAGTTCATTTAATTAGAAAATATTAAAAACTAATGAACCCTCATCTACAAACCCAAGAGGTAAAACAGTTAAAATTTATAGTAGAAATACAATTAAAAATAACAAACATAGTATTACAAGAACATAAGAAACAAATTCAGGAAGAAAACCAAAATAATATCAACCAAAATAATATAGATTGTTTAAAAGAAAATAAAGAAAGACTGATAAAGGATTTGAAAACCAGTACAGTGTCAACCAGTCAAACTAGTTGTTTGAATAGTCAACCTAAAATGCTTAATTTAATTAAGAAATCAGCTCTATTGTTTGAACAATATGAAAAACTTGTTGTTAAAAACTAATTGGAGTTGATAACTACTCTTTAGTTGAAACCTTCTTTTTGCAAACCCAATATAACAAAGTGTTTAAAAACCAAGAATTTTTTTACAAACATTTTAGAACAAAAAATGTCGGGATAAAAACAAGGTATATGACATATCATGACCCTGAATTTTTCTTTGCTATATATTCAGACTTTGTAAATATGTATATTGTAAATAAACAAATTTTTGATTTAGTACCCCAATTCATGGATTAGGGAATTTTAAAAAATATTTTTATGAACCATGTATCTCAAATCCCTGAAAATTTCCCTGAAAAATTAACTTATCTTCTCAAAACCGAAAAACAAATTGACATATCTTTTGAAACCATTCCACTTTTATTTCAAACCGATGGATTAGTAGTGTCAGCCTATCACCATGTTTATATAAAACATAATAAAGAACCACTGATTCCTCAACAAAAACCAGAATAGGAAATGACCCATCCAAATGAATTTCTAGAATTTTTTATTCTTTTTAGAGCCCTTCAAATTTATGATCTTAGACTAACCCGAAACAAATTATTTCATCTCATTGGAGAAACAAAAACCATGTCCATATGGGGAAACAAACCTTTAGAACACATTATTGTTCCAAAACCTCTTATTACTCCTCAAGAACAAGATTTTATAATCGAACTCGATGTAGAAATACTAGAACCATCTTCTTACCTCAGCAATGACACATCATTTTGGGAAAACCTTAATGATGAAAGTTATTATAATCTACAAAATGCAATGGAAGGTTGATGTCGGCAATGACAACATTGAAGCAGTAAATGCATCTCTAACTATAAGAATTTAATATAGCAGTAGAAGTTCAAAACTAATAAAGCCATGTACAAGCCACGTATTCTGCATGTGATAAAAAAGATGAGAAAAAGACAAGGAGAAAATGACTAGACGGATGGTAAAAAAAGAAACAAAAGTCAAACCTCATAAGGTTTTACCATCTTTGTATTTATTTTGTATTTATTGTTAACCAAACCTCTAAACACCTTGTAAATATTTGTCTTGCCATCTATCAACTGTCCCAACCATTTGAATTAAATTTCACTTGTCGTTTGTAAATGTTTTGCCTATAAATAAGTCATAGAAGGAAAAAGAAAAGCAAGTGAGAGTGAAGTAAGTAGCAAGCTAGAAGTGAGCGATCAGAATTTCAGTTGTAGCCTTGTAAATTTCTAGGATCAGTAATAAGAAAGTAAGAAATTTATGTTAAATTTCTGCTCTCATTTTATTTCGAATTTATTTTATTTTGTGTCTTTCTTCTTACCCTTAGGGGGTAAAAGGGGTAAAAAGATAGGAAAATGAAAATTATTTGAATTATAGTTCAGTTTTCTTTTACTATTTAATATCTGCAATATACATAGATCTTTTATATATATTGTTTCCATCAATTTTTTTTTCAAAAAAAATGATCGGGTTATTTAGAAAGTTTTGAGTATTCTATATTTTTAAAATATTTAATATTTATATGGAAGAATTAAATAAATGAAAAAAGTTTGAAGTAATATATCAAAATAATTTATAGACTTTAAATCTATTTTTAATTTTTCTTTATTTTTTCTTTTCTTTGTATTTTCGTTCAAACTTTCCAAAAACCAAGCATAATCTTAGAGAATATGATATATATTGTCAATCTAAAAACTATAAACTTAAATTTTTAGAAAGATTGATAGTATAATATGGTGTCCGACTGGACTTGATGGGGAGTCAACCTAAACAGTTTAACCCAAAAATTAATAGGTATTCTTTAACTTCAGCTCAAAAGTTTATTTTAACTCTTTTTCATATGTTGTTGCCCAAAAATTTATTTTAACTTTTATATATGCTATTTGATTAATATATAATTAATCAATAAAAATAAAGAACATTTAGTCATACACATATTTACTAAATATAAAAGATCAAATACACATATTTACTTGATCATATGCTACTTTTCCTTAGACTTATACTAAATTAAAAATAATAATATTAATTTTTTTCTTATTCTTAATAAAAAAAATTTAATAGAAAAGTAGAGGTACCAAAAATCAACATATCTTTAAAACACCACCTTCCAAATGAGGTACCTGAAAAAGTACAAAATCACCTCATCCCAAAACCAAGATCATAAAAAAAGACGACCTTTCAGATCTACACGATGATCTGACTTGTGTTTAGAAAGATGAGTTCAACTATTTTTATCCTTATGTATCCAAAAGTCAACAAAGCATGTTAACCTAGCGCAAAAGTCACTCTCTTATGCTCCTTCATAAGAAAAAGTGGCTATAAAAGAGGAGTTTTTTCTCCGTAAGGAACTCTCTCGACCTTTAAAAGAAAACTACAGAAAATATAGAAAATGCATTTTTATACAAAAAGAAATGGTGGAATGAAATCTTCAATATTTTCCTTGAAGAATTTTAGCTTCTTCAAAAAGGTTATTTGACATTTAAGCAAAGTTTTAAATTAAAATTACTTTGAAAAGGGGAGATACATAAAATTGCTTCATGGGGATCCATTGATCTCCTCCGTTTGGCCAACCCATTTTTCACTAGGTCAAAACTATGGCAATGTATTGAATTTTCAATTTATTGGCCAAACACCAAAATACGATGAATTCTACTTTTAGATCATGCTCTAGATTTGACTTTAGGTATAAAAAGTATGTTTAAAAACCCAAAAACCCCCCAAGCACTGCCAAGAAATTATAGAGAAAAAATGACCTTAGAAGCCATAACATATTTCGGTGCCACAACAGGTTCTAGAATCAAGAAAAAGGCCGGGCTGCCACGTGGAATCCTAGCCTAAAAATATAATTAAAAAATGTGATTAAATAAATCATGTCATTTGCCGACTTAAGTCTCAAATTTCTTTTTCTCAATAAATGTAATTAAACTATATAGATTAATCTTTATTTAATTGTATATTAATCTTAAAAAACTTGGGCTAGGTTTGGTTCTTGAAAAGTTTGTGGAAAAACACAAAATATATATATAGAGGTAAAAAAAATTAAAAATAAATTTAAAGTTGATAAATTATTTTCATATCCTATTCCAAACTTATTTTACTTAATTTAAATCTTCCATATAAAAATTAAATAATTTGAAAATGTATAAATTTTTAATTAATTTTAATTATATTTTATTTTTTTATATTTTTTAAAACACAATTAAATATGAAAAAAAATATTTTTTCTTAGTGCTTACTGGAACTAAACATTACCTTAACAATTTGATTTTGAAATTTTAGTATTAAGTTAAAATTTTGAAAGGCTTTAGATTTAGGGTCTAATTATATAGATAAACTATTTTTTGGTACCATATATTAAATTTAGTTAATGCGATCTAGTTTGATTTGTTGTCATATACCAAAAATTGTTTCGATTTATGTTCGTGGATACTCATATATAAGTAAGATATATCATTCTCATTAACTTTTCGATACTTACTAAGAAAATGAAAAAAACCTCATTAAGAAAGATGGGAAAATGAGGAAGAAACAGATGTAGAAATGAAAGAACTTCCGAAACTAAGGGAATTAACTAAACAGGAACAAGAGAGATCCATCGAAAAAGATCCTTCTCCTTCCCTTTTCTTGGAAGAAAAGGAGGATCCAAACAAAATCGATGAAACGGAAGAAATTCGTGTAAGTGGAAAGAAGAAAAAAAAAAAAAAAAAAAAGATGAATTCCACTCTAAAGAGACATGTTACAAAAATAACCCAATTTATGAAACTTCTTATCAGGATGGGAATCAAGAAAAATCGAAGTTAGAAATAAAATAATGAAAACAAAAAATGGTTTGAAAAAACCTTTGTTACAAAAATGATCATAAGAAATGGTAGATGTACATCTCAGCATTTTCTCCCTGGCAACTTTGAAAGGGACTTGGGACTTGGGACTTGGGACTTGGGAGGTGGGCCACAATGTCGAGGAAGGTGGTATGGAAGACCGACTGGATTTCTTGTACCGACAATAAGCTTTGAGTCAAGAAAACTAGGTATGAAAACGTGGAATAGAAAGAATTACGTGTAACAAATGGCAGCTCCGGGGATCTCAGAGTTGTTCCGCGCCATCATCTCAGCAATATCCTCGTTGCAGCCATGATCAGTATTACTGCAGCTGCCGCCGCCGCCGCACCACCACCAGACATCGAAAGGAAAGCTGAGGTTGATGCCAATCATGAGCCCTTTCCTTCAATTACGGAAAGAAGTCACCACTTGCTCAACCCAATCTCAACCGGTCCAAGCTAGTCATAGCATTTTGCATTGGGTCAGCACTAGAAATAACTCAGCAAGCTCAGTCTCAGTCTCATGATCAACTCCCTTCAACCCTGTATTTGCTGCTGTGCTTTGCAATCTGTGTTTCCTTCTCCTGTATATTTGTCGCCAAATTCATGGGTTCCAGGTTCTCCATGGCAGCACAAGTGCTGTGTTAGTGAACTCAGTTGAGTCAGTTTCCAGTTTTAGTTAGTTTCAACTGATCACTTCTATTAAAACCAATCCCTCAAGTTAGTTATAGGCATCAACAACTACTTAAACACATATATAAGCTACAGAAGTGTAATGTAATTTTCCTTCCAAGAAATAAGAACAGAAGCATTAATCTGTCCATTTCTCTGTCTCTCTCATTCTAATATTTTCTGTCATTCCATTTTATCGAACATGCTGGAACATGTCGGTGTCTTGTTTGCGGTCACAGCTTTCTTCCTCGCCATGATGTCTCCGTTTCCGCTGAGCCTCAAGTGCACCATCTGGGCCCTTTATGCCGTCTCCTTGCTTTCCATACTCATCTCCAATCTCTTATAATTATGGATGTCGATCAGTATATGCCATCAAAATATAACAAAGAAGAAAAAGGTGAAGAGACGATGGTAAATTACGACTGTGGATTAGCGTCTAATTTGAAAATATTTAAACTATTTTAGCCATGGTAAAGCTTCTGTCTGATTCTTGTTCATGTTTTTAGTCAATTCTGATAAGTTGGTGTTGTTGGAGGATCTAGAATTCCTGATTAGTATAGAATTTTTTATTTTTTATTTAAAGAATATTATGAATTATATAGAATGTCATAATCAAGGAGAAGATGTTATAAGATAGATAAGCTTGTGAAGATTATATGCGATGGATAAAAATACAAAGAAGAACGAAAGACTATCAATGGTGTAAGAGGACTCATCGGGCTGTTCATGTGAGGAAGAGTGAAAAACACACATGATGGAGCAAAATGGTTCATGGTTTAAGATGAAAATACATAAAGTCAAAAAAAGTATGATGTTTTGGGACCAATAGTTATATTGATTTTTATCTTATATAATTAATATTTTTTATTATACAGTGAAATATTCTCTCATTCGTAAAGTTTACACAATATGTTAAGACTATTAGAAACTCACCTATTAATTAAACACGTATAAATAAAAAATCAAAACTCTTAGTTTGACAACCGGAGTCATAACAATTAGTCTTTCATCTTTCTTTAGTTTTGTTATCTCATTCTCATATTAATTAAATCCTCTAATAGCGAACCTTAGTAGCTAGAAACAATTATGGTTTTTGGAAAATTAAGGTGTTGATAACGGTCAGAGCTCATGATTTAGAAGGATATATATCTTCTTGGGTCAAAAATTCGACCACCAAACTCCACATAAAGAAAATTTAAGTGAAACAATAGTTTAATCAAATCCAAAATTTGATCTCTAAACAAAAGTTGATTAATCACTTATTGTTGTCCAACGACCATTCCAGCTGTATTGATTCATAAAAAATAAAAAATAAAATAGAATACAAAATTTTTGAGAAAAAAAAAATCAAGAGATTCTTGTTTATTTGTTTTTAAATAAAATAGTTAAATTTAAGATAAACTATAAAAATCCCTATTTGTTTTCAGTTGTATCTTGATTAATTTTTAGGCTCCTGCGTTTCTTTAAACAATATTAAGCCTAAACTATATGCAAATGACCCATTCCATATGTTATGTTGTGTTTGTGTTTTTGACTTAATTTTAAATAAAACTTAAAGTTAAATAATACTTAATAGTATAAGTTATTTATTTTTAATATTTTATTTCTATTAAGTATTAAAAAGTAAAAGAAAAAATGAACAATTTTATTTTTAGCATTTCAATTAAAAAAACTTAAGAAATAAGTAATAAGTAATTAAAAAGTAAGAAAAAAAACTATTTAAAATCTGAAAGTAAATTACTTTTAATAAAAAGTTAAAAAAACAAACATAGAAATTATAACAAAAAAAACATTTTTACCATCGGTCATACGGAAAACATCTGCATTTCCGTCTAAAAAAATAATGTTGTCTCTCAAAAAATGTATATTACATACAATTATAAAGGATAAATGGTACATTACTCAATTTTGAATTCGAGAGGGTAATGTGTAAAATAAGGTTTAGGTTGGGACTTTAAGTGTAATAAATCATTTTTTATTTCATTTTAAATTTCTTTATAAAAAATATTTTTATTATAGAATGGTTTTTATAACAAAATTTAATTTAAAAATAAAAATCAAAACACTTCTTTTGAATTAAATCCTTTTATTACTAAATCTTTGATACAATAAACTCAAAATTATAAAATATCTATTCTAATTGATTCATAAAGTTCACTTTAGTAGATTTATTTTAAAATTTTTGTAACTTTTTTATTTCATATTTATCCGGTTTATAAAATAAAGATTCTTGTTATTAAATAATTTCATTGTGAAATTTTGGTTTTAAATTAAATTTTTTATCCTTAGTTATCCATGTAATAAAAAAATATTTTAATTAAAAAAATCTGCTTTAATTTATTTATGAGAATTACACTAAATCAAAATGCATTTTTAATTGATGGATATTAAAATTGATTTTTTTATAATAAAAAAAAAATTGTTATTTAATGTAATAAAAATAGAATTCAAAATAAACTCAACTTTCTTACTTCATAAGAATTGATTTTTTATGAAATGGTTAATAAAAAACTAAACACTATTATTATAGATTTAAATTATTATTATATTTTTTTAAATAATATTAGTATAAAATAAAAATAAAGATAAAATTAGATATTACTTTATTTTTATTTATTATAAATTACATATTTTAATAATGTAAAATATCGTTCCAATGAGAAACAATAACAAGTTTTTTCCCATTCAAATAAATTGACTGCCCAAAAATCTAGTGAATTTCATAGATATATCGAAATTTTGAAAGAAATATCAGTGGATATTTTGAAAAAAAAATATCGATCCAATAAAAATAGTTCAAAATTCATGAAAATGATTAGAAAACTTTTAAAGATAAAATAAAAAAGAATACACATATTAAAATTATTTTGTAAGTAGAATTAATAAGTATAATTAAAGATAATCATCATCAAATCTTTATTCTAATTTCTTTACGGGATCCAAAGCTTCCTAATAAAAATTAAAAATGATATTAAAAAAAAAAAGAATCTTCTATCTATCTATTACACTCTCAAATAAAAGAAAGTATAATTGAATTGCAATCATTAGACTTAAAAATAGGAAGTTTACAAATATAAAAATGTTTATTTATTGACAATGAAAAGAAAATAATTTTAATTTTATTTTAAAGATACAAGAGAAATTTTTATTTTTATTTTTAAAAAATATATTTTCTTATATTAAATTTATCATTATATTTTATTTTTAAAAATAAAAAAATATCCCAACAAAATATCCGATTTCCAATCTCCATTATTTAGATATATAAAAGAAGTAGATGAGTGAAATTGTGAATGACCTAACCATATAAACCAACAGTACAAGTAATCGAATTTTTTATTTTTCTATAATTATTCGATGCGGGAGTTACAAACTTACACCAAATGGGTAGGTGAGGTCAAAGGGGAATGCATTTCGGGGTTGCCACTGGGACGGGGAAAAGCGAAAAGCCAGCATTTTTCCCAAAGCAACAATCACAACACGGTTTCAGCCAACATGCACGGGACGGTTCATGTGAACATGTAATATATATTTTTTTTTAAATGACGTCGAAAATTATTGATAAGAGTAGGGTAGTTTTAAAAAAATAATTTCTAATTTATGGTTCTGAAAAAAATAATTTCAAATCTAACATAGTTTTTATTAAATAAAAAAAAATATTATTATTTTTAAATCGTCTTGATGATTTTTATATTAAAAATGTCTTTTGAAGATACCATTTAGAGACTTTTTTTTATAAAAAAAATATGATTTTCTCAAAATAAAAATAAAAATTGAGAGAAATTATCTCTTCAAGAGATGATTTTCTCCTTAAAAAAAAAGTTGTTAGGTAGCTCCTAAAAAAAAAATTCTATTTTTCCATTTCTTATAAAAAATTTAATTAATGATATATTTTTTAATAATATAATTATTATAAATATATTATAAAATTTAATTGACTTTACTTACTATATTTAATATATAAAAAAATTATAATTATTGAGATATTTATCAAAAATAATATTTATAAAAATATAAATTATGTTTAATATTTAGATATTGATTTAAAAACTATTTTCTTCTTAATCTTCGATTTTTTCTTTAAATTAATTCAATTAATTATAACTAATAAAATTAATTTACTTTGATATTATTTTTATTTATAAGATAAATAATATTTATCTAATATTTTTGTTTCTTTTGCTTTGTAATTAAAAAAATATTATCAATTTCATGTGAAAACATAAAAAACAAATTTGTTATTAATTTATTAAATAATTATTTACAAAATAAATAATTTTTTATTTTAATTTTTAAATTAATTTTATTATATAAATTTTAAAATTAAAAATATTAATCTTTAATTTAAAATTTAATTGTAAAAGGAATAAAATATTTAAAAAATAAATTAATTTATTATTCAATAAATTAATTTTCAACAAAATTTTTAGAAAGAGATATAAATTTTTTAAGTATTAATCAATTTAAAAAGAAATAATAATCATTTTTATATTAAAATATTTTATTTAGTAATTATAAATGATAAACAACTAAAGTAATTTGAAAATATAATAAAACATTTTAAAAAAAATAATTTAATACACTTAAAATTAGAAATGATTAACTATTTGTATTAAGAAAAAATTGAGGAAATATTTTGTTATATAAAATTTTTTATCTGTTTTCAATTTTTAATGTTATAGGTTTCAAGAAAATCGATCAAATAAAAATTAAAAAATCATTTTTCTAAAAACTATATATCAAAATAAAAGCCTTGAAATTCAAATACACAATATCATAAATATAAATACCAAATCAATCCTTAATTATCAAATGTTTTTAATATGAAAGAATCAAAGTCACCTACATAATTATAAAAAAATCAATAATATTGTTCATATAAATACTAAAAAACCAACAAATATCACAACAATTAATAAAGTATCAATCATGATAAAAATCAATTATTATCATGAATGCAAAAAAAATCAATAACATTATTCATATGAACTATCAACAAAGAAGTAATAAAAAAATTAATATTTAAATATTAAATATAATTTCATTTTTATAAATATTATTGTTGATAAATATCCCAATAATTATAATTTTTTATATATTAAAATTAGTAAATAAAACTACTTTTATATATATATATATATATATATATATATATATATATATATATATATATATATATATATATATATAATAATTATATTATTAAAAAATATATCATTAATGGGGAATAGAAAATTGGATTCTTTTTTGGGAGAAAATCGTCGAAAGACGATTTTTTTTAAAAAAAATTAAATGAATTTTAAAAATAGTATTTTCAAAGAGACAATTTTAAAAGGAAATAATGTTCTCTTTCCTAGCAAAAATTATGATAAATTTGGAATTATTTTTTTCCTAAGAATTATTATTTTTAACTACCCTACTCTTGTAAAAAATCTCATTCTCAGTACTTTCTTTCTTGATTTTATTGGATTTTGAGGTTTTGTAATGCAAAAGGTGGGGGTAAAGACGACAATGTTGGGGAAAAGCTTACATTAGTGTAGACCCCCGCAAAATGCGGGGTCCACAATGTTGTGGTTTTAGAGAATAGACCGGTTGCGGTTGCTATCTCAGCACTTTCCTGGCGATGCGGTTGGCAAAATTCCTTGAAGCTGGGTTACCACGTAAGCGTGAAAACTTTGAACTTTGTGGTTTTACTGTTTTAGAGACCAAAACGTTCTACAGCAAATAAGGGTTTTGGACTTTGAGGTTTTAGGGCATGTTTGGTTACTGTTTTTGAAAACTGTTCTGAAAAATAGTTTTTGAGAATAGTTTTTAAGAACAGTTTTTGGTGTTTTTAAAAAAAAAATTGTGTTTGGGAACTGAATTTTGAAAAACAGTTTTTGTTCTCAAAAATAAAAAAACATGTTTGGTTGAGTTAATAAAAAAAGAATTAGAACAAATAAAACAAAAAACACATTTGAAAGATGTTTTTTTTCTTTTTTTCTAATTAATAGAATATTTTCTTCAAGTAATTTATATTATAAATTTTTAAATAATTTTTAGATATATAGTTCATTTAAATTAAAAAATTATTTATTTTATTAATTTTAAAATAAAAATATTTTTTATATTTTTTTTAAATAAATCAAACATAATAAAATCATTTTTATTAATATTTTTTTATTTAATCTTTAACTTTATTAAAAATTATAGCATATTGGAGATAAAATTATTCTCGTGGTTTGTTAATTTTTTTTTATCTCTACTAAATCTAAAATTCAAAATGCCACCCTCTTCTCTCACTCGGGCATCAAGAAGCCCTTTTCTGAAGTTGCCCTCTCCCTAAAAAAGCCCTCTCACTCTGCCATCAAGAAGCCCTTTTCTGAAGTTGCCCTCCAGTCGGAAAAATCCCTAAAAAAAAGCCTTCTCTCACTCTGCCACTCTCAATCCTCGCAGGTACTAATCTAATCGTGTTATTATTATTTTTTTTCAACCTCCGTTTGATTCCCAAGAAAATCCATGCCCCATTCAATTTCCGGGAAAATTCATCCTCGTTTGATTTCCGAGAAAATCCATGCAAAATCCCCAAAGAAAACCAAAAAAATTGATTTTCTTTTGCTCCCTGTGTTTTCTGGATCCGTTTTAGGGGTCTCTTTGCTATTGTGCCATTGGATTTAAATTTCACGAACCTGAATCAAAACTGAGAAATGGGAAAAATCAATAAGAGGCCACGCGACTGTGCTGGAGAGGAGAAGAGATGAGAACGGGAAGAAAAAAAAAACACGGAGAACAGATGAGTTTTTTGTTGTTTAATTTTGTTATGTAAACAGTAGAAAAACAGGGAAAACAACATTTTGTTGTTCTCTAAACAGTGTCATTTTGAGAACACGGGGAACAACAAAAACAAAAACGACTCTCTCAACCAAACGAGTTTTTGGTGTTTTTTGTTTTCAAGAACAGAAAACAGTTCTTGAAAACACTAAACAAACAGGCCCTTAGATACCAATAATAAGTTTTTGTAAATGTGCATGGCCACGTAAGCTTGAAAACTTTGAACTTTGACCAAAAGGTTCTAAAGCAAATAAGGTCCAAAAGTTGCGGTTCTCAGCACTTTCCTTGGGGATGGATTACTAGAGTTTCAGAAAAAGTCCCACAAATGCAAACCGGCTATAAAATGGAATGCAAAGAATTATTTTATAACAAATGGCAGGGCAGGGAATCTCGGCCCTGTTCGGTGCCGTCGTCTCGGCGATATCCCAGCTGCTGCCACGATCAATATCACAGCTGCTGCTGCTGCCGCCGCCGCCGCCACGACAACCACCAGCGGCTGACATCAAAATGGCAGGTGAGGTTGATGCCAATCATGAACCCTTTCCTTCATTTACGGAAAGAATCAAATCCCTACTTGCTCAATCCAATCTCAACTGGTCCAAGCTAGTTATAGCATTTTGCTTTGGGTCAGCACTGGAAATTGCCCACCAGTCTCAGTCTCAGTCTCAGTCTCAGCTCCCTTCAACCCTGTATTTGTTACTGTGCTTTGCAATCTCTGTTTCCTTCTCCTGTATATTCGTTGCCAAGTTTGTCGGTGCTAGGTTCTCCATGGCAGCACAGCTGCTGGAACTTGCTGGTGTCTTGTTTGCGGTCACAGCTTTCTTCCTCGCCATTACGTCTCCGTTTCCGCTGAGCCTCAAGTTGACCGTCTGGGCCCTTTATGGCATCTCCTTGCTTGCCATACTCATCTCCAATCTCTTATAATTGTGGATGTTGATCTGTATATGCCATCAAAATATAACAAAGAAGAAGAAAAAGGCGAAAAGATGCTGGTAAATCTAATTAGTATAGATTTTTTTGCAAAGAAAATTATGTATTGTATTGAAGGTCATGATTAAGGGAAAATTATATTGACTTTTATCCTATATAATTAATATTTTCTATTGTACAGCGGAAATGTTATCTCTTATTCTTGAAGGTAGATATAATTTGATTGAACCACATGTAATTTTGTGTGTTATTTATTTTATTTTTGTATTCTTCTATTAATATGTTTGCATTAACCTTTCGATAACACAACATGTTGAGGCTGTTAGAAACTCACCCATTAATGAAACACTTATAAATAGAAAATCAAAGCTCTCAATTTGACAACTGAAAAGTCATTCTCATATTAATTAAATTCTCTAATAGTGGACCTTAGTAGCTGGAAACAATTATGGTTTTTGGAAAATTTAGGTGTTGCTAGCTAGCAGTCAAAGCTCATGGATTAAAAGGATCGATATCTTCTTGGGTAAAAAATTCGCCCACCAAACTCCAAATAAAGAAAATTTGAGTGAAGTAATGGTTTAATCACATCCAGAATTTGATCTCTAAACAAACGTAGATTAATCAATTATGGGTTATGTCAAAACTGAAAGGTATAACAAAGACTCTCATTACCACCAGTTATAATATTACTGATGAAGAGCTGATGATGAATATATAGTAGGAGGCTTAGAGGTGAGTATGAAAGCTCTTTGACAAACTAATATCCTGGAGCAATTTCCTGGGTACCATTGATAATTGAGTTTTTGGCCCAAAAACCCAGATTCTTAGACCCTGGTCCGAACCATCTACCGGTTGAACCGGAAATCATTGATTTTCATGGAAAATGGCCTTTTACATGGAAGGTTTAAAGGAACTAGTGGGGTGGCCGCCCCCTCTGTCAAGGAAAGTTCCTCTGTAGACTTATGGGCAGGTCGCACCGTCCATGGTTAGAGTCAACAAGAAAACTAAGGTATAAAACATGGAATACAAAGAATAATTGTACAACAAACGGTAGCTCCGGGGACATCAGAGTTCTTCCGTCCATCATCCCAGCAATGTCCCAGCTGCTCCCACAATCAATAACACCGCAGCTGCCGGCGCCACCACCACCACCGACAGAAGACGTGGAAAGGGCAGCCGAGGTTGATGCCGGTCATAAGCCCTACCCTTCATCACCACTGGTGCAACATAATCTCAACTGGTCCAAGCTAGTTATCGCATTTTGCTTTGGATCAGCACTTGAAATAGCTCACCAGTCCCAACAATATTCTCAGTCTCAATTGAGTCAATTCCCTTCAACCTTGTACTTGGTGCTGTGCTTTGCAATCTCTGTTTCCTTCTCCTGTATATTTGTTGCCATATTTATTCGTTTCAAGTTCTCCATGGCAGCACAAGTGCTGGAATATGTTGGTGTCTTCTCTGCCGTCACAGCCTTCTTCCTTGCCATCACATCTCCGTTTCCACTGTACCTCAAGTGCACCATCTGGGCCCTCTATGGCGTCTCCTTGCTGGCCATAGTCATCTGCAATCTCTTGTAATCATCTCTTCATATGTCATCAAAATGATGTCGTAATTGTTAAAGAGCATGATGTGCATTCTAAGCCCAAATCCTACAAGCATAAACTCGTAAGGAAATGGGTATTTCAACATGGTATCAGAATTTCATTTGAAGGGTGGGTCTTTCCGCAATTTGTATATTTGTTTCTTCTTTTACATAGTTGTAAGTCCAAAAAATGACCATTTTCAGCTGTTTACTTTCGGGTCCATGTATCTTTCCACAGGCCTGTGTAGGAAAATGTCTAGGAATTTATATTTCAGAATTAAGAAGATATTAATATAGTTATATGTTTTTTATTAGAATCAAGATGTAGAAACTTGTATTCATCGAATAAGGAAAGAGAACTACTTTTTTTTTTTTACTTTTCTTTTTTTGTATGTGCTTTGCTAGATAATATATTTGGTTTTGCAAACCTGGGTTTGTAAATTAGATTATATTCCTATTACATTTGATTTGGATTGGAGCTTTAAATTTTTAACTGGTTCATGCCATGAAACCAAAGAAAAAAAAAATACTTGACTCTTTGATTATAAACAGATGTAATTTACTTATAAAAGTTAATGAAGAAAAATTAGTTTTTATTAAAATGCACTTGTAAATGGCTTGGCAAATTGAATTATAAAGTTTGAATCAATTTTATTACGTTTTATTTAAAATGTCGGGATAAAACAATTTGATTAAATGAAGCCCGAACAATTTTATTTGTTCATTTTAAATGAACTCTCCATCGATTTGGTTAAAGAATCCAATATGAAATTATCACCCATTTTAAAGAGAAATAATAACGACTCAAACAAAAATTTTGTTATCCCTTAATTATTAATCTAGATTGCGTCCCCACATACCCTTATCTAAATTCCTGGGTCCAAGCAACCTTCACTGATCTTTTTCTCAATCTTTTCTGCTTATATCTCTTAATGTATCTTTTGCCTCTCTAAAGTTCCACTAATGTAAAAATAATAATAATAATAATAATAACAACAATAACCATAATAATTATAATAATAAGTTAAGCTTCAAAGTGTCGTATGGAGGAGCTTAATTAGGACCTAGCCCGTGACGATCCGAGGCCGACATGTCCGTATCAAGTGTCAACTTTCAAAAATCATGGCTAGTTGTGGATAAGGTGTAAGTATCGCGGCACCTTGTGGATCAGAGCTCTTGAAGATAAGCTTCTCAAAGTCGGGTTTTAAGTCAAAATGAGAATTGTACGTAATATGTATTCCGCAACATCATTCATCCTATTCTAACCCATGTCCATTGTGGCATAATAAAGGTGTCGGTTTGAAATTCTAGTCCAATTCCCCTACATGTTTATATATATATATACCACTTGGATTTTTCTGGGTAGGGATGAAAAAGAAAGAAAGAGACAATTTTTTTTATATAATTTTATTCTTTCATTTACCTTAAATCATCTTTTTATAAAATTCTATTTCCTTGGTTATAGATATTGTCCACCATAATATCAATAGACTCTCACAATTTAAAAAACATATATGTATTTACATAAAATTAAGAAGAGTTCAATTATATATTTAATGTTGAAAACTTCTTCTTCCTATCCCTATGTACCTATGTGATGTCAAACAAACAAAAAGTTTATTCTTATATAAATATTATCCGTTTTAGGTACAAGAGCCACTCACACTACTAAAAAGTATTTATGTAGGAGTTTATTCCCCTATCTAATGCCTAACATTTAAAAGTTCACATAAAGGTTAAGAATGCTCTAATACTATTTGTAACAATCCATAATGGCAATTCAATAAACGTCAAATACTATTTGTAGGAATCCAGTATGGGGATTCAATGAGCTTTAAAATGTAACGCGACCAACTCCCTCTTTAAAAAAAATATATATAAAGTTAAAAAGAGTTCAAACATGTGTGTATATATAGGGTTCTTCTTTGGTACTCACTCTTCATTTTGGGGGTACCTACCCACATTTGACCCCAATAATAAAATGACGTGTAAAGTACATATCATTAAAAAATTTATAAAAACTTATCAAACCGATAAAAATGACTTGTTGGTAAGAAATAATCACATGCATTTCATACATATCTAAATATTACAACTTTTTTCATAATTTATTATTAAATATCAAATATAATTTGTTATTTAATGAATTACCTAACTCTATCTAAAAAAAGAAAATCCTACCAACTACTCTTATACTCTCATTATTCATATATACAAAAAGGAATAGTAATTTAATATGAAAATTAAATAATTTCAACTATCAAATTACAAAATATGTAAGATGTATTTTGATGAATCAAATTTGAAGATCAAGTTTAAAACTTTTTGAGAGAGAGAATTTAAAATTTGTATTATATGAAAAATATGAAGGATTTCGAGTGATTATAAGTGTCAAAGGTAAAATTTGATATATTTTTTTTATCCAAATATAATTTTTGTAGGAAGAAATGTGATGTTAAATAACAATTTTAGAATTTTTATGAGGTTATTATAAAATTTTGTTATCAAATTGTTATTAATATTTTTATATTGTATTTTTTTTGTTCATAGATTAAATTTGAAGATGAAGTTTTATATGTCTTGAAAAAGATATTATACGAAGGATGTCAAGTGATTACAAGTGTTAAAAGGTAACATTTGATTTTTTTTTTTCCATTTACATATAATTGTTGTAGGTAGAAATGTCATGTTAAATAACACTTAAATATGTAATGATTTATAACATCTAGATTTTTTAATTTTTTTATGAGTTATTATTAATCAAATTGAGAGAATTTAGCCATTTGTTATGAAATTGTCATCAATATTTTTATATTATTATTTTGTGTATTCGTAGACTAAATTTGAAGATGATGTTTTATATATTGAGAAGAGTTACGAAAATTGTGAGAGAGGATACGAACTTTGTAAGAGATGGTACGAACTTTCTAAGATAAGATACGAACTTTCTAAGAGAGGGTATGAACTTTCTAAAAGATGGTACGAACTTTCTAAGAGATGATACGGACTTTCTAAAAAATTGTACAGACTTTCTAAGAGAAAGTACGAACTTTGTAAGAAAATGTACAAACTTTGTAAGAGAGTGTACGAACTTTCTAAGAGATAGTACAAACTTTCTAAGAGATAGTACAAACTTTCTAAGAGATGGTACGAACTTTCTAATTAAGAAATGGTACAGACTTTCTAAAATATTGTATTGTAAAATATGGTACGAACTTTCTAAGAGATTGTACGAACTTTCTAAGAGATTGTACGAACTTTCTAAGAGATGGTACGCACTTTGTAAGAGATGGTACAAACTTTGTATGAGATGGTACAAACTTTGTAAGAAATGGTACAAACTTTGTAAGAGATTGTACAAACTTTGTAAGAGATTGTACAAACTTTGTAAGAGATAGTATAAACTTTATAAGAGATGGTACGAACTTTCTAAGAAATTGTACGAACTTTGTAAAAGAGGGTACGAACTTTCTAAGATATGGTACGAACTTTCTAAGAGATTGTATGAACTTTGTAAGAGATGGTACAAATTTTGTAAGAAAGTGTACAAACTTTCTAAGAGATGGTACGAATTTTGTGAGAGGTGGTACGAACTTCCATCATTTCTTTAAGAGAAATTCTTTTAATTTCTTTTAAGAGTAATTTTCATCATTTCTAAGCTTAATTAGTATCAATAAATAATATTCTTGTATTTCCATGTGGAAAAAATTTTGAAAAGTTTGAAAATTTGTAAAATTTTTTAGGGTAAAGAGAATGTGACGAAGGGTGCTAAGAATGTGAGGATTCCTCACATTCTTTGTACCATTCCTCACATTATTCGTACCTTCTACAATTACTTAATGTTTTAATTTTTTAATTTTCTTGAAAATAATTTTCATCATTTCTAAGCTTGATTAGTATCAATAAACAATATTATTTGTATTTTTAAGTGGAAAAAAAATTGAAAAATCATTAAATTTCAGGGTACAGAGAATGTAAGGTAAGGTATGAAGAATGTGAGGATTTCTCATAATCTTCGTACCTTTTCTAACATTTTTCATATCCTCTCTATTTTTTTACTGTTTTAATTTTCTAATTTTTTTTAAAGATAATTTACATTATTTCCAATTTTAAACATTATTTCCAATTTAAAATTTTTTTAATTCTTATTTTTTTTAACAATTCTATCAATAATAACTCAAAATAATATTAGTAAACTATGTTATTGTTATTTCAAGTTAAAAAGTAAATCTGAAATTTTAAAAATATAAATAATTTAGGGTACAAAAAATATGAGAACGGTACGAAAAATGTGATAAATACATGTTTGGTACTTTCATCACATTTTTCATATTGATTTTTAGTTTTAAAATTTTTGAAATTACAAATTTATTTTCGAAAATACTATCATTAGTAACTCAAAAGAGTATAGTAATTTATTTTATTGTAATTTAACTTTAAAAACCTTAAATTCAAAAAATATAAAACTTGGAGAGTATAGAAAAAAATTAGGACGATCTAATTACCTAAGCTTTACATATGATTATCAAAATGTTACCTAAGTTTTACATATGATTATCAAAATGTTGAATTTTAATGAAAATACTCATTTCATATTAAAATGTTACCATATATGATGATTCTTTTTTGTTAATAAATATGTTTTCAAATTTTATATCATTTTTATTTTATTTTTTTCCAATTCTATTTTTATCTCATATTTATTTTATTTAAACCCAAAATTGTTGAGAATGGAGGAAGAAAAAAGGTCACAATCGGTTCTTCCCTTAACTGGTTAAGTGAAATTTTTATTTCAAATTTAAAATGGATGGCCAAGATGTAATCTTTGATATCCAATGACTTGAAAAACTTTTTCGATAGGTACGAAAGAGGTACCCTAGAATTTTCCATATATATATATATATATTACTAAGAACATCTTCTCTGTGTCCCTATGTGATGCCAAACAAGCAAAAACATGTATATCGAACTTTTTTTTTAATATTGATATTGTCTGTTTTAGGATCAATAGATACTAAGTTTTAAAGAATATTTACATTAAAGTTCATAAGTTTGTTCCTCTATCTTGATCCCTATGTGATATCAAACAAATAAAAACAATATCGAGCTTCCTCTCAAGTAGACATTGTCTATTTTAGACACAATGGACACTCACATCTTTAAAAAATATTTATATAGAAGTTCATAAGTTCATTCCCGATCCAATGCCCGATATTTAAAAGTTTACATTGAGGTCAAGAATGCTCTAATAGTATTTATAACAGTCCTAAAAAACCATTTGCATAAAAGAAGAGTTCAAATATATGTGTGTGCGTGTATATATATATATATATATATATATATAGTGTAGTATCCCTATGCGATGTCAGACGAATAAAAAAATACATCAAGCTTCCTCTCATATAGATATTCTCCATTTTTAAGTATAATAGTCACTCAGTTTTAAAAAATATTTATATAAAAGTTCATTCGTCTACCTGATGCTTGACATTTAAAAGCTCATATCTAGGTTAAAAATGCTTGCTATTTGTAACAAACCTAAAAAACCATTTACATAAAATAAAAAAAATAAAAAAATAAAAAAGTCCCAAGCATATATATATATATTTCTTGTCCTTGATGTTTGACAAAAAAAAAAAATTGCATAGAAGTTCATTCCTATACTTGGTATCCAATATTTAAAAGCTCACCTCAATGTTAGAAATGCTCTTTTTAAAGAACTTGATGTCCTTAAACACATCAACAAAATTAAGACAAGTCTATATACATATATAATGTTAGGACCTCTCCTCCATCTAGATGGGATATCCCAATATTTGTAATGACTCATTCTCTTTATATGGATATTGTTTGCTCTAAACTTGATGGACTTCCATCACGACATTAAACGCATTACTTAATTAAAAATAATTCATACATATATAATAACTAGATTTTTTTCCCTAGGATATTATATTTTCATTTGCTATATATGTTAGATTTGCATACCATTCAAGAATTTTTTTTTTTTTTTCTTTAGTCCAAATATTGATCTGCGTCTACTTACTGCATATCCAAAATGAGAACTAGTTTTGTTTTTAAAAAATAAAATAAAATGAAAATGATATTAAAATATATATTTAGTAGCACATTTTAAACACCATGTGGCAAAACAAATTCTAAAAATCGATTATTTCCTGATAATGTCAAAATGTCAATCTCATGTTTTTTGTAAATATTAATATTTTAATAATTGTGGACTGATTAAAAAATGATATAAACTTCTTAAAAGGTGAGATTTTTTTTAGCAAGTCTTTTTCCCAAAATTTAGGCTTTAGAGGGAATATTCTTTTTCCCAAAAGTGAGTTCATGAGTGTGTCAATTTCTTATTTTTAAAGTGGTTTAAAAATTAGAAATTAAAAAATATATTACTTACTTTAAAAAAAAAAAAAAAAGCGTCACTTTTAAATTTTAAAAATAAAAATTGGAAAAGAAAAACGCATCAGAAGATACCATAATTCACAAGTAGCTAAAGTAGAGCTACGGCCATAGCAAAGAATCAATCATATAGAGGGTTTAAGAGGGATTTTTGAAAGATTTCTTTTGTTTGTATCTTGCAAGCTGGCCATAGATGCCTTCTGTTTAAATGAATGGTCAATTTGATTCTATTTTTGTTGTCTCATGTTACAGAGCTGGACGTTAACCACCATCTTTTTAAGGATAAATTATGGAAACCCATCTCATCTCTTGATCTTGTAAGTAACTCGAGCCAAAAAATGACCGAGTCCGTTAGCCTGGGACTCAACTCTAGCCAAAAGTCTTCCACCAGGAGCTCAAATTTCTCAACAACATCCAACCAAACAAAATCAAAACATGTAAAGATTTGTGAATCCGATGCATGAACTCAAAACCTAATAAAAATATAAAAATAAAAATAACCTTGTTGGACTTGGGTTTGTAGAGTCCTAGGTCGTTCATGCGTATATCTGAGTGGGACTCAAATCGAGATGAGACAGCTCGGGGTGGAAACCAAAAATCCCATTTTGAATAATCAAGAATTGCAAGAAAATTAAACTTCCTAAGATACTGAATTGGATGAAACTACTTAAAACCCATCTTTGGACCTAGACTTATAGACCATGGATGCTATGGCTAATCATCTGGGCCATGTTGTGGAAGGTAGGAGTTTATATAGCATATGTTTTTGGCTTACTTTGAAAGTTAAAACCTGCATTTAAATGGAAAATTTTTCAATATTTAGGGCGTAATGTATGGTTTACAACAAAGCTCACTATATATTTGAACTCATATTTGCCGGAAAATTTTCAGATTCGATGGAGTCTTTTGTTTGTTGAGAGATAGGGAGTTTTTGTTCTATACTCCTATACTTGTGGAATTTCTGTGAATATCTCATTTTGGCTACCTCTTATTTCTCCATTTTTCCACCGCAAATCGTTGCTATTCTTCTGTAAAGCCTCTCTCACCAAATCGCCCCCTTGGTGTCTCAACCATCTCTCTTCCCTTCACCATGTGTGTAGAGCAGTACTAGCTTTGGACTTGGGTTTTGAGTCTATCCCCTGGCCCATCTAGGGCATGGAATTTTTGCGTCCTTCTGCCTCTTGGAAGCCCAAGCCCGAGCTGACCCATGACCTAGTTCGCATTCCAACCTTTCTAAATACAGCCAACCTGCATGTCCATATCAATCTTGAAATCCATGGCAACTTGTGGATGAGGTGGTAATGTCGTGGAAACTTGTGGATCAGAGCTCTTGAATCTTCTCAAAGCCATCTTTCTAGGCTCCAAAATGAGTATGTGGTACAATATTTTTAAAATATATCTATTTATATATACCAACTATGGCTTTGGAGCGCTTGAGTGGCACTCAAAGCTATCCTCTCATTTTACTACTTGCTGGGGTTTTGGTGCAAAAGATTCAATAGATGGTTACACGTACAAGTGAAATGAAAAAGAGAATGTTGTATGCCTCTACCCTACAAGTGAATTAGAAATAAATAATTATTGAACAATGATGATATGAAAAAGGGCATATAGATGGGCATGTAACTAACGACTCAAGAATTGAATCATTCCTTCATAATGGGGCCATGGGTTGGGGGGTGCTGCAGCTGTTGAAGCTAAGGGGCTATGCATACCCTACCTTCATGGACATGGACATCTCAAAAAATGAAATAAGGAGAGAAGAGAGCAGCAGCAGAGAAGATTCCAAATCAGACCCTGCAAATTTGATAGCACGTAAAGGTGTTATATCATTCTATCACCATAGGTTAACCTAAAGGACAATAATCTATAGGGTATAAAACAAAGCTATATTATTGAAAGGACAAAGGTGTGAATGGAGGGAGAGAGAGAGAGAAGAGGGTAGAAAAGGAATGTAATAAAAGAACCGTACAGAGAGAGAGGAGGGGAGGAGAAAGAGAGAGAGACAAAGGAGAGGGGTGTGAGAGAGGGGCAGTTCGGATTTAGAATAAGTGTGAAAGGCACGAGACAGTGAGAGCAACAATAAATGAGAGAAAGAAGGTGATGAGGCTTATGATAACCCTCATGATCGTCACGTCGTTTTTCATTCGCTTCTCCCGATAACTCCCAGAATTCCACGCTTCCTCTCTCTTCTCTTCGCTTCTTCTCCTCCTTGCTTTTTTGCCTTTGCTTTTTGTCCATTTTAGACACACACACTCTCTCTCTCTCCCCCCTTTCTTCTCTCTCCTGATATAGCCCAGTCAACCTCATGTCTTCCTCACTTTGTTCCATTTTAAACCAACACCATTCTCTTTCTCCCATCCATTGGTCAATCTTCATCTCTGAAACCCTGAAACTCAAACGCTCTCTATTCGGCTCACCTCTCCCATTTCAACTAAATCACTTTTCATTACCATCAAATACATACTACTTGTGACCCATTTCTGGTTTCTCCTTCCAGAGTAAAAGACAGACTTGGTGGAGCATTATATATCTACAGTTGTAGACCACCTCCACGCCAATCCACCATTGCTTGCTCCATTCCCATTTGATCTGCAACTCAAAAACCTAATATTCAGCCCAATATCATATATCATATGATTATATGCTAGTTGGGAAACAAAAATCATTCATGATTAGACTCTCCTTCTTGTTCATTACTCATCTCTACACCCAAAATCCTTTCCTCTAGTTTGGTGCTCTTTACCCTCCACCTTCAAAGCAAAGCAACTTACAATGTGGATGATGGGTTACAATGATGGGGGAGAGCTGAATATGCCTGATTCATTCAATGGCAGGAAGCTTCGGCCTCTGATTCCAAGACCAGCTACTTCTACCAACGGCACTGCAACTACCACGTCTTCTTGTTTAAGCCGCATCCATGGGACTGATCTTTTTGGACTGAATCACCATCTGGGTATGTGTTCTCTTCCCTCTTTTTCACTCCCATTATTTGTGTCTTTCTGTGTTTTCTGGCCTATCTGGGTGTCGTAAGTATTTAGATGCATTGGCTCCATTACTTGATTTTGTTACATGTTGCATCAACTATGACAGAGCAAAGCAACATTAGAGAGTTCAATACAACTCCAGTCATAGTGAGCTCACGTTGGAATCCAACCCCGGAGCAGCTAAGGACCCTAGAAGAATTATATCGGCGCGGGACTCGAACGCCTTCGGCTGAGCAAATTCAGCATATCACCGCACAGCTCCGCCGATACGGCAAGATTGAAGGCAAGAATGTGTTTTACTGGTTTCAGAACCACAAGGCAAGGGAACGGCAGAAGCGGCGCCGACAACTTGAACCAGATGAGCAGAATCGGGATGTTGAAAGCACAGAGAGGAAGGAATCAGGTAAAAGCCACAAAAAATAACTTATATATTTTCCCTAATTTTTTATCAGAAAGTACTTGATCTCATGCAAGAGAGACAAGAGTGGGGGATGAATGATGAGGGAGAGGTGTTTGATCCAAAATGCTTTTTTTTTTCCTCCCATTTCATTTGTTGTTTTGAGATGTAAAGTTGCGTTCTTTTTGTTTTTCTTTTTGTCTACAGGAGGAAGTAGGACAGGTTTTGAAGAACAGACCAAGAACTGGGCACTCTCTACAAACTGCAGTATACTTGCAGAGGTCCATTTAACTTGCTTTTTGTCTTTCTCCGTAGACTAACACTCTTTCTCAGCTAAGATTACCTATGATCTCTAAAAGCCTATTAGAAGCAATTAATCAGAGATAATAAGCATATGATTACAAGTTTTTCATGTAAGATTTGTTTAAAAGCTGTGTAGGATGAAATGTAGGGAACAACAAAAGCTTTGTTTGTTGGGAAATGAAAAGGGTCTAAAAGCTGCATTCCTTCCTTTCTGTCGGGGCTGCTGTTTTGAAATAAGCTAGGTTTTTGGGTCTTGTGCTTATTCATACACATCTCATTCTTACTCTAAAGCTTGTTGCAATTCCCTTTGATGCTCATGAAAGGACAATGCTCTCCTTATTATAGGATGTACGCATGGCTTCTCATTTTTTTTCATGGACCATTGCCCTCATGAGTTTGGGTTGATTAATAATAAAATAATATCTCATATGGGGCGCCCATAATGGCTTTATTTCAGCTGCATGTGAGTTGGGTTTTCATGTTTTGCATGCCCTTTTGATTTATCAGGAATCTCTTTCAATACAAAGGGCGGCAAAAGCAACAGCTGCAGCAGCAGAATGTAGAACAGATGGATGGATCCAATTCGATGAAGGGGAATTACAGCATAGAAGAAGCTTGGTAGAAAGAAATGCCATTTGGCAGATGATGCAGTTGTCTTGTCCTTCTCCCACCACCCACCTCATAAACACGACTACTACTACAAGAACCAAAGAAGCTGCAGCAGTTAGAAGAATGGACCCAAAGCTCATAAAGACTCGAGATCTGAACATCTTTATAGCTCCCTACAGATCAGAAGGTCATAATCACTTGGCCGGTGTCGGCGCCGATCACTCCAATGAAGAAGAGGGTGGAGAATCCCAAACCCTTCAGCTGTTCCCCCTCCGGAGCGGCGATGGCAATGAAAACATTAATGAAAAAGAGGGCGAGATATCAGTTGCTGCCATGAATACCAACCTCACTCCTCACCAGTTTTTTGAGTTCCTTCCACTGAAGAATTAAACAAGGGGAAGTTAACCCCATGTGGGTTGCAGGCCTCCTCAGCTTACTATGTATGCAACATGATGATGGGTTGTGCTAGATTTTGTATTTTTGTTGGAAACTGAGACTGCTTTTATTGCTCTTGATGTTACATTTCATGGAAGCCATGCAATGTTAGCAAGTGGGTATGAAACAAGGTTGCCTTAAACTGCATTTGGACCATGTTGGCTTAATCAATGAACAGTAACATTAAAGAAAAATACCACAGAGGTTGTGGGTTTACAGAAACAGGCCTCCTTTCAGTAACCAGATGTGTCCTCATGCGTGTGAAATGTTGAGAGAGAGAGAGAGAGAGAGAGAGAGATGAGATGGGGAGATGGGTCCTCCCCCATGAAGGGATCTGAAATAGAAGCAGATGTGAGAGTTTGATGTTGAAATAAGGGATTGAAATGGGAAATGGATGTGAAAGACTTCTGATGTTGAAGTGACTTGGAATATGGCCTTTGAGCCTTCTCTTGTTCTTCTCTTACATATTTGGAATTAAATCCAAAGAAAACAAACTTGTCACGTAAATGACAATGGAAGAATACATAAAAGAGAGCTTTCCTTGTATCCTTTCTTAGGCATCCTATATACATCCTCTGCCTATAGTTTTGAGAATTCCAACACCTTGGGGGAATTCACACTTAAAACCTCGATGCTTTTAAGTTCATCCTCGTGAGGGAATTTTTGGCACAAAAATTCATTCCCTGCAATTCATTCTTCAATATATAGTAAACTCTTTATGCATTCATGCATGAGATTATAGAATATTTTGGATGAGCTGCCAAATGGATATGGAAGACAACTGATAAAGAAAAGAGTACAAGATGGACCTTACTCACTATTAGAACTTTCTTACTCCATGACTGTGTCAGCCATTGAGGAATAACCCTAATAACAAGTAGAAGAATATATTCTCATTAATTAATTAAAAAGTGAAAAATATATTGATCACTTGGCATTTATGTTCTATAACTAAAGCACTATCCCTTGCTCTCCAATTATGAAAATCTCAAAATTTATCCCATTACATATCTCCCAAGTGGGTTTTAAATTAATTCATATGTTGTATATAACATGTACAAAATTTATTGAGATGACATGAACAAAATTAAAAATAAGTAATACAAAATTTCAACATGAAATAATAAACATAGCTCATGAAATTTAAAAATTGGGTTACTTGATTAAAAGGGTGACTAAAAACTTAATTTTTGAAATTTAATCTTCTATCGTTTTCTTGTCTCATTTTAACAAAAATGTCCTCGTTATTATTATTATTTTTTTTTTTGTAAAATAACCTTTTATTTGAAAATTTACATATAAATACTTAAAATAGTAAATGACATTTATGTCAAAAATGGATTACTTTTCAATATAAAAAAAATATGGGAATGGTTGAATTCATAATTTGAGAATTATTTTATCCATTTTAACCAAATATTTCTTAAAATTTTGAAACTACACATTTAATTGAAATTCTTCGTGGGGATCATTAATATATAAATTTTTTTCTCTATTCAAGATTAACATACATGGGAATGTGATTGTAACCCAAGACGGCATTCATGAAAAAAAATCACTTGATCATCAATTCCCCGTAAAGGGAAAGCTGTCGTTCGGTCATTTACATGTTTGGATTCTATGATTGAAGTCACCATTTTTTGAATAAAAACTTGGCTCCAAAATTTCAGTGGCATTGTGCTTTAGGTTTCTATGCATGTGTGTTGTGGATTTAGATATCAAAATGAGTGAATTTTTGTACTGAATATAGGTTTTTACTCAGCCACGCACATACATAAAGAGGTTTTTATGCAGCTGTCGGGTTGTCTGGTCAATTATTAATGCATGTGACCTTCCTCTACTTGAATGAAAATAATTGTAGGGTGCCCATCTGCGACCTCTATTATGTTTTTGCCTCTTTGGACTTTCAATGCCCTTTGGGACCGCGATGCTTTCTGAAAAAGTTATGAAACAAATGCATGCATGGAGGGAAAAAAACATGACTCAACAGAATGATTGATCCAGAATTCGATTGATGAGTTTCACAATTTCAAACTTTTATGTCAACTCTAACTTTGTAATCCTGAAACTTCAATTTCGTGTAAAAGTGGAACTTTATTACCAAGACTGTTTGGTTTCAGAAAACTTGAGGAAAAGATGGGATGGAAAGAAACTAAAAAGGGAGATGAGGTTAGGGGAATTTGACCCCAAAGGAAAAGGAGAAGGAAGGAAAAACAAAAGAAATTTATATGTGTCAATTAATTATTTTTATATATTATTTCAAACTCATTTCATTTATTTTAACTCTTTCTTATTATATTTTATTTTTTCAATATTTTTATATTAAAACCAAACATAATAAAATAATTTTTTTATTTTTTCTTTTCTTTTCTTTAGAACTTTTCAAAACCAAAAATGGTCCACATATATTTTGCCCCACTATTTTTGTTAGCTCATAAATACTAAAACTTTTCAAAATGAAAACATGCATGTTTATATTTACTTATATTTCTCAAACTAAGCTCTTCTTTTCTTTTTACTCAAGTTTACTTGTCATGTGTTTAGACGATGGAAAGAATCAAAAGAAAATTAAGGAAAGACAAAATATAAGGGAATTCAAATCTATTCTTTGATTTACTCAGGAAATGAAATATGATGAATATAAAATACAATGAATATTATTTAATTTGAAAATTTATATATTTTAAAATTCTTCCTTCTAGAAGAAAAAATGAGAAATAATTTAGAAAAGCATGCATGAGAAATTTATTAAATTTTATGCCTCATGGGAAATATTAAGCAATAAAAAATAAAAGGAAGAATATTTGGCTTGATTTAAAATGAAAAATATGATCTAAAATAAAATGTATTTACAAATTTATATAGTTCAAATCCTTATACATAATAAAAGAAGAGAAGAAATTTGAAATAGCCATAAAAATTTATTAATTTTAAACTTCTTATTTTTCCTCCATTTTATATATATTCTCTCAAGTTTTTGAGTATGCTTGAACTAAACAATTCACTCATTTTCTATTTTGAAAATGAGTTTTTTATGTTTTTGGTCTGTCCATCATCTCAACTTTTCCGATCTTCATCTTGTCTCTACACGTCAATGAGATCGTGGAACTCAAAATATTCACTCAAAGTTAGTGATGGATTGACTTGATACCATTATAAACTCTCATTCAATAGATCTTCACAACTTTAAAATATATCTACATAATTAAGAGAAACACCCCACATAAATAATATAAAAAATTTCTTTATTGTAATTTATAAGAAAATTAGCTTTTATAAAATAATTATATAAAGTAAAAAACCAATGTGATAATTATTTTTTGTAAGAATATAATGTTAAATTACTAACATTTAAATCTTTTTTACGGTTGTGATCATTTTTATTTTAAATATTTGAAAATAGATTAAATTACATTTTTGTCCAATTATTAGTTTCTAATGTCTTATCATAATTATGTAGGATAAAAACACACATAGTAATTGTTTTTTAGGTCTAAGGCATCTAATTATCAATTTCCATATTTTTAAGTACTTAAAACCAAATAGACTTAACACTACAACATTTAAATAGAATCAAAAAAACATTCAGACTTAGGATTCAGCTCCAGTCAGATTTAAATTAAACTTAACACTACTAAGATTTCAGTAGAAAAAGGCAAACAGCACCTAAAAAAGAAGATCTTTAACAACTTGATTGATCAGTGAATATATTCCATGAAAACTAGGAGATACATAATATGGAATAATAATTAATTAATTAACAGTTGACTTACTTAATCTGCAATCAATATTGGAAGTACTACTTTTTATAGTAAGTATTAAGTACCACGATTATGATAATCAGAAAGCTCCCACTACCATTCAATCTTCATTCTGCAATGGAGTTGAAGAAATCAAAAATAGTACTTTCACTGAATGTACATCCCAAATATCCTCACTGTAAACCAATCACTTAACTATTCAATGTAAGATGAATTTGTGAAAATCCCAAGAAATAATAGTCATTAACTTTTTCCCCTGACCAAGATAAAACGAAAAAGCTTTTCAATATAGGGTTGTATATTAGTTTATTACATCTGAGGAAGCAGGGGGTACATTTCAAAGTGTGAAGAAAAGGACATGCAGGCATGAGTGCAGAAGAGAGAGAGAGAGAGAGAGAGAGACGAGAAGAAGAAGAAGAAGAAGAGAGACAGAAGGAAGTGAAGGACGAAGCCGACTTACCTTTTCAAGGGTGCAATCAATGCTTAACATTGAGAAACCCTAGGCTTTGATTCTCACAAGATCACTGTCGGGTGGCTTACCGATCTGGTCACCTCTTCTCTTCTCTTCTTCTCTTCTCTTGAATCCATGCATGACATATATGTATATATATATATATATAAGGGCTGATAAGATAATGCCTTTTCTTCTGCTATCTTTGCTTGCTTACATATGCATGTTCTCAAGAGTAAAGAGCTCTGCCTTTCTTCTTTCTTCTTTCTTTCTCTGTCTTTCATGCCACTTGTTCCACCTGTCTATGCATTGAGATTAACACAAGGAATCCTCATCCTCTCCACCTGTGAAGTGGATAACGAGACTTCTGCAACAGGTAAGCTCACAGTCATCCACCTTATGCCCATCTTGTACCACTTTCCCTCATTCCACCACCTTATGGGCCCTTGGACTACACTGATCCCCATCATAAACAAACCAAAGAAAAAAAAAATTCTATATATATTGAACTTGGGTTCTCCAACACCCAATTGAATAATTCAATCCAACCATTAAATAAATAATAATTATGTTAAAAATATAAATTTAAGGGTTTAATATACTTTACCGCTTAACCTATCCCGTGTTTTGCACATTACCCCTTTAGGTTTAAAATTAAACACATTACACTCTAAGCTTCTTAAATTGCAACATTTTGTCTTTTCTGTTAGACGGTGTTAGTTTAAGTAGATGGACATGTCATGTGTAATGCATGTAACTGACTAATAAAAGATAGATTTGTAAATTCATAAACCTAAGAAGTCGTTCACCCTCCCTTAGTCTTTGTCTTCATTTTAGCCAGTAATATATTGCACCTCTAACCTCATTTGGTTATTAAGAAAATGTAAAAACAAAACAAATCAAAGTTCTTAAATTATAATATCCATCGATCTTACTACAATTAGTTAACATAGTTGAGTAGAAATTTCAATTTTCTTATAAAAACTAGATCAGAAAAAACTCATAACAACCCAAAATTCCAATCTCCCTTATTTTTCTTCACTTTCACAGCAACCAAACAACAAGAACATGTAAAGTCAAACCACCCAAATCCCACCTTTCAACATCCTAAGCAAAAACAAAAATTGTGTAAAAGAGAAAATGAAGGATAGCTTATAAGGTGGAGAGGCCCTTCCATATGCTTCTTTGAATCAGAAAACAAAATATATAAATGTTAATTGTTAAATCATGAATTAATCGTTAATCAGAAAATAAAAATAAAAAATTGACACCTCAAATGACACGCGGGTACAGAAAGAGCAAAGAGGTCAACGAAGAAGTGAAGAAGTAGAACCCTACTAGTCATTATTGGAAAAGGACAAAACATGATACCATGTCACTTCCCCCCTGGAAAATAACATTGTCTCTTCTTTTATGATAATAATTTATTAATAATAATAAATTATTATTATTATTATTATTATTATTATTATTATTATTTATGGTGTTCAACTTCATAAATATAACAAAACTATCCTTCCTTCCATGGTTCAAACATTTATTTATTCCGTTATTTAGTATGTTAAAAAATATATTTGCAAAATCCTTTTACTAAAGATAATGATAACTATAATGTTTTTAAAAAAAATTAATTCAATAAAAATATGTATTTAAAGAGAAAAATGATTTCTCCGACCTTTTTTTCTCAATTTTTTTTTAATAATTTTTTCTTAAACTCTGTTTTGGACATTTAAAGAGAGCATTAACTTAGAAGCCTAAAAGAAAGCAGGAATGTAAAAAGGAAAAAAAAATTCCAAAAAAGAATTATTAAATTCTTTATTTTTAAAATTTCTTCTTATTGTTTTTGTCATATTTTCTATTGTAACATGCAAAACAGTCCAAATATATTTATGTAGGAGAGAGGGAAGTTAAAAGGTGGATAGAGAAGGAATGAGAAATTGCATTAAACATAGAGTAGAAAAGTGAATTGGAAGGATGTGATTGGCATATACATAGAAAACAATGGAATGAGGAATGAGGGGAGGAATGAAGAAGAATGAGGGGGAATGGCGGCAATGAATTTGATGGGGAAGGAAAAGGGCCTTCTGAGGCCTGCAACCAGAATTGACAATACCTGAGTGTGTAAGACATATGAAGACAGTGAGGACACCCAGAAGTTTCCCTCCCCTTTATTATTATGACCTCATCATGTTATTTCCCTACTTACCCAAAAAAAAAAAACCCCAGATAAAAACAACACTAAACAACAAAAAACTTGCATTAAAAGCTGCCCATGTGACTCACTTTCCATCCTTTTTTTTTTTAATTTTGACATGCATTTTCATCTCAAGTTTCACTGTTTCCCATTTTCTAATTAATGCATTTACTAGACCTCCCTCTCTATGTATAAGTTATTTGCTCCATGCTTCCAACTTTTAATCAAAGCCCCCCCAAACTCCCCTGGTCTGAGGTTGGATTCTTAATACGTATATATAAGAGAGAGAGAGAGAGAGAGAGAGAGAGAGAGAGAGAGAGAGAGAGAGAGAGCAGGGAGAGGATATAAAGAATTAGAACTTTCTTGACTATATGAGTAGTGAGTACTATTAATTGATTGTCACTTTCCCGTAGGACGACCAGAAATGTATGAAAAAGAGCAAATATGTCACTTCTACATAGCAATTTCTTTGGCCATTTCTTCAAACTAAGAAGACTTTGCGTTGGAGTGTCCCAAAAGTCAATATGAGCAGAAAGAAAATCCAATAATTCTAGAGAGGTACCATACCAACTCCACTCATTGATCGTACTATATGCTCTAGTTATTAATATTTCACTCAATTTTTTATTTTTATTTTTTCCATTTCCTTGTCATATTATTTATATCTAATCCTATTCTTTGTATCATGATAAAATCATTTACCCAACTGCAATAATTCACCCCTGAAAATTGTTCTTTTTTTTAATGTTATGTTTGGAAAATGGGAACAAAGGAAATTAAGAGGAAAAGTAAGAAAAAAACAATAAAGAGCATAATTAAGAGATTTAAAGTTAATAAATTCTTTGTATATGCTATTTTAAATTTATTTTATTTATTTTAATTCTCATATATAAAGATTAAATAATTTGAAAATACATAAATTTTATTTATTTTTAATTATATTTGATTTTCTTTTATTTCATTGTAAAATCAAGAAAATTATTTTTCTTTTAACATTTTTTTTCCTTTCCTTAATAGTTATATAGACCCAAAGAAAACGCAAATGCTACATTTAGATGGTTGTATGAGATTCACACGCTTCTTTCAGTGGGCAGGTCCCATTCGTGGGAGGCCTAAGTTTGTAGATAACCCACTAAGCTGCAAATTTGGATTGGGCCGTCCCAGGGCCCTATTTGCCTTAATTAATTCTTTGGGCAGTTACCATTGGGCTGAAAAGACGGAGCCCAAAAATATTGGGTCTAAACTGGAAAGTCCAAGAAGGCCTGGTTTGAAGTATTACGGGTATTGAAAGTAATATTTATTTTAGAGAAAACCGATTAAAGGTATGGAGTCTCAAAGCATTTGGGATACTATTAATCTAATATTGTGGGTGGGAGTAGAAGTAGTTCCACATGACTGCCATCCAATAGAATTATTCACTCTCCATATCTTTCAATTATTTAAGATTTATTTGGTAATTATTTGCAAAAATATTTTTTGCTAATTATTTTATAATTTACAAAATCTATTTAGAAATCTAAAATGTTTTTAACTATTTTAAATATAATTTTTATACTTAGTATCTTATTTTAAATCATTCTATATATTTATAAAATTATTTTTTAATTCTGTCTTCAAAAAATAAGTAAAAAAAATTAAAAAATGTTTTTTAAAAAGATATTATTTTCTATTCTTGAGATTACCAAACAAGTCCTTAATTTTGGGCTCATTGGTTTCAAGTTTTTGGTACAATAAATAAAAAATTGTACAAGTTGAACTTTTCTAACTTAAAAGAAGTGGGTTGGGGGAAATAACCAAAATTTACCAATAATGTTAGCTTTCTTTTTTAAAAAATAATAATTAAATTTGCAACATAAAATAACATATCTTAAAAAAAATTAGGAATAATGATAGCATCTTCATAGTTTTTTTATATTTATTTTTGTATTAGGTGGGAAAGTATGAAAGCAACTTCTTGTAATGTGATTGGAATAGAATTAATTATAAAATAATATCAAATATTTTACATTTCTCTCAATTTTTTGACAGTAACATTAGAACAACTTCCATTCCTATCCTCAAGGAAAACAAGCAGATTTTTTTGTTTAATATATGATAGAATATAAATTCTGAACCTGTTTCTATAGTCAAGTGGAGACACTTGCACCCAAACAAACGAATTAACAATATATATTATTATTTTTGAAAAATATAATAAAAATAAAATAATAAAACTCAACTTTTAGACTCCTCGGTTCTAAAAAAATGTATTTCCAACACGTTAATTAAAAAAATTATAAAATAAAAACTCAAATTTATAAAATTCAAACTTCATATATTTATTTAAAAATAATTAGAATTTTATACATTTTTTAATTAAAGGTATTCTCTTTGAATATTCAGGTATTACCTTTTAATGATATAAATATTAATTTTTAATATACCGTATATGTTAAAAGTATTTAATATATGATTATATTTATCACATGATGTGTTAAAAATTATTTTTAAAATATAAAAAATAAAAAATTATTTCTACTTATATAGATAATGTCCGTTTTAGATTCAAAAGGTCCTCACGATTTTAAAATATGTTTACATTATTAAGAGGAGTTCATACTTAGATAATAAAGAAAATTGAACACGACATACTTCTTATAAGAGAATTTTAAAAGGAGGACATGTTATAATGTCGGGTCTAGGAATGGGCAGAAAGGAGGATGAAACTTTCTTTTTACGGGATTACATTTTTTTACTTTTTTCTTTTTTAAAGCTTAAATCCATATTTAATGTTATATCAAGGTTGAGGGGCAAGTGACAAATAGTTTAATAGCATAAGATCCTAAAGTCCATTACAAGACAAGAATTCCAAGGGAATCTCATTGGGGTTGGGTCTTCTAAATGGGTCACAGCAGAGACTGGACTAAAATAATTTCATGACGTCTTGTTAACATGTTACCCTCGATATCTATATGGAGCCCACCCAATATCTAAATTTTCAATCATCCAATTATTATATTCGTATGGGCCATATATTCATGGACATTAATATTTTATGTAACAAATAAATGGGTTTATACTTAGGATTCTTTGAGGAGAGTAAATTATATAGTAAAGTGTCCTTATTCGAGGGTAAGCGGAACCTTTGGTCTCTTCTCCAAAATAAAACACTTTTATTTCTCCTAAAAAAAAAATTATGATTTTAAAATCAGAGTGTTTTTAAAAAATATTTTTTAATTATTTTAGCTTACTTTTTTAGGAATGTATTTTTTAAAAAACAAGTGTATAAATGTAAAGAATTATTAAAAATAAAATATTACATATAGAAGTTATTTTTTAAAATATAAAAAAAAAATAAGTTAAAAATATTTAAGATTCTCAAATAGACATTTATTTTATAAAATATCATATATTAGTTTTTAAAAACTATTATTGAATACTGTCTTAGAACCTAAAAATTTTAGCTTTTTAAATGGTGACGATTGAGACCTATTTATAGGAAATTTTGGAACAAAGGTAAATTATATAGGTGTGTCAATTAAATGAAATTATATATATCAAATTGGGGTACTTCATTAAGGAATTAGCATCCATGGTTAACTATATATAGCCTCTCTGAGTTGTGTTTAGATATAGAATGGATAGGTCATAAGTAGTTGCCTCTTATACTACCAATTGTGTGGACGACTTATCTCCCTTTCATTTTGGTTCTACTTCATTCAATATTTAACAAGACAGTACATGTAAGACAAGATGTCAAATCAATAAAAAAAAAAAAAAAGTGGTCCTAGTATAAATGAAAATTTTTTTTTTCCTGTGAAAAACACTCGAAAGATACAAGACATAAGATTATCGATCGAACTTCTTAAAAAGAAACCGCTACAAAAGCCAATTCATTGAAAGATGAAGACAATGCTAAATACAGATGCAAATCTATAGGATTCTCCCTTTTGTTAGGGGGTGATGTTTCCAAATTTTTTCGAATATAACTCACCAAGGGATCTCCTTTCACTCAATTGATCAAAATGAGCCTAGTAATGTTTAAATTAGTTTTGCCTTAGCAAGTTTTCAACTCTACCCATTAAACTAAAACCCTTATGTCATCTAATTAAGCTCCCAAAGTTGTGCTCCCATCTAGACAATAAAATACACTTTACAAATGCAATATAGGCGACATTCAACATCATGACACCAAATTCAAGCAACTCCCTCTAGCACGAAGGTGGAGACATGTGTTTGAAAGGACCTTTTAATGGTGTGAGACTGACCAAGTAAAATTTGAGAAGATGGGAAAGTGACTTCTGTTCACTCAACTTAGCACATTAGGAATAACCTCTACTTTGATTCAGTCTTAAGTAGATGTTTTTACCCAGGGAGGGAAGGAGACTTCCTTGACATCCGCTAAATTAGAGCATCTTATTCCTATGAACTCAAAACTTTAACTATCGGACAAAATAAATATTTGAAAATTTTGTTTTACTTAGAAAAATAAGAATAGTTTTTTAATATATTTTTAGCATTAACGGACTGTATTAAAAGCACTTAATTTGGTAAATGCTTTCTAATATGAGCTAAGATGATAAAAATGAAAATGAATACTATCTTTTTATTTTTGAATAAGCTTCAAGAGACTGTTGGTATTTCACTCATCTTGCTGCTATCCACCATTATTGTTCTCATCTTCTCTGTAGTCTGTACCCACTAACTCCCTATGCTACTATTTATGAACTATGAGGTTCGAAGTTCGAAGTTTGATTGATAAAAATGAGAATATATAGAAGCCAAATAAATATCCTCAGAAATTTTCTCCCAAAATAGTTCTCTCCATTAAAATATCAATGCCCTCTGCCGCATTACCACACGAAGATGTAGTAGAAGAATAAAAAAAGTATTTACTTTACACAATCACAAGGAGGATTGATAGATAACAATAGCAAATGGCAGAGTACAGGGTGCAGAGTCATAGGGCACTGAGCACCACACTCATCAGTCATGAGCCTGCTTACCAGGCTGATTGATTCCTTCCAACATGTGAACCCCTTATTTCCTTTTTCTTGGATGCAGACAACGTCTCCCCCACTGTAGTCTGACACCCACCCTCGAGGTTTGAGCTACTTTGTCATCATCACTCTCTCCATTTCATTATTTTCACCCGGGGGCTAAAGCTACAAACTTAAAAAGAGGGTTCCCATTTCACAGTGAGAGTATTGTACTGCAGCTTTCACTCGCATCTCATTCAATCACAATGGTACAGTGGCCCCACCCCCCGCCCTCTTTTTTCCTTCACTCTTCTCAAAAATCCACATCAACTCCGCCTTCTTACCCCCTTCTTTTCCTATAAAAAGCCCTTTGATACTGAGTTGTTATAGAGGGGGAGGCCACTTGAGATCTTCTTCTCCTTTCCTGTCTTCAACCTAGCTTTCTCCTCTGCTTCAGCCATGGGGATGCTGCTCAGGTCCCTGCTTCTCAGTCTCGTCTGCACCTACATTGCGGGTATTTTTGTTTTTCAACTTCCTTTTTCCCATGGCTTGGTTTTGAAAACCTGAGTTTTGAACTACTTAGCACACACTACATGGGCACATTTCAACTCTTTTGTCATGTTCTTTTAGCTGGTCTATGTTTTTGAACTTTTTCGTTCTTTAGTGGGTGAGACTGACTTAGCAACTCAAGACACACTAAGTTTCTAACTAAAATCTAACTGTTTCGTGTTTTGTGTGCTTCAGGTGAAGTATCGGCCACAACAATTTCACTATACAACAAATGCTCACATCCAGTGTGGCCAGGCATACAACCAGGCGCAGGCAAGCCCATCCTTGCTCGTGGAGGCTTCAAGCTCCCACCCAACAAGGCCTACTCCCTCCACATCCCAGCGGCCTGGTCCGGCCGCATCTGGGGCCGTCACGGCTGCTCCTTCGACGCCCACGGCAGGGGCCGCTGCGCCACTGGAGACTGCGGCGGCTCCCTTTTCTGCAACGGCATGGGCGGCACACCTCCGGCCACCCTTGCCGAGATCACCCTGGGTTCAGAGCAAGATTTCTACGACGTGAGCCTCGTCGACGGTTACAACCTGGCCATCTCCATCACCCCCTTCAAAGGGTCAGGCAAGTGTAGCTACGCGGGATGTGTGAGCGACCTCAACACCATGTGTCCGGTTGGTCTCCAGGTGAGATCCCACGACAACAGGCGGGTGGTGGCCTGCAAGAGCGCATGCTCTGCCTTCAACTCGCCCCGCTACTGCTGCACTGGAAGCTTTGGGAGTCCGCAGTCCTGCAAGCCCACCGCCTACTCCAAGATCTTCAAAGCCGCATGTCCAAGAGCTTATTCCTATGCTTATGATGATCCAACTAGCATTGCCACTTGCACTGGTGGCAACTATTTGGTCACTTTCTGCCCTCACCACTAGTTTCCCAATCCAATATTATACTTTGTTTTAGACCCTTTTGCTCTAGGCTTGTTCTTCACTATCTTAGTATACTTACTGCGTTACTCACTGCCCCCATGTCATTTGGTCTTGGACTTATAATATAGAAATTAACTTATTTTATATGGGTGTTTTTTGTTTTTTTTGTTTTGTTTTTGTTTTTTGGGGTTGAAAAATGATATGACCTCTCACATGTCACTTGTCACTATAGCATTTTGGGAGACGCGTTATGCTCTTATTTCAAAAAGATCAGTGCCTGCTGGCTTGCTCCACTCATCTCATTTGAGAAATTCTAATTTGATCTCGTGATGTATAAAACGTTGAATAAATATATTAAATCGGTCACCCACTGATAAAAGTTAAAAAGAAAAAAAAAATTGCTATTGAAAGAGTTAGAAGTGGGTTGGTGATTAATTTCTATTAGATGTCATGTTTGTTAGCATAAAGAATGGGATTTATTTGGTCATGGTCATTTTCGGATGGCACTAAACCTAATAGTATATATATGAAATAGGTGTCACAACTTGGCCTTTGATTTTATAAAAATAAAACATGAAACTATAAAATTTTAGATTTACTTGGGTCGGTAGATAAAATCAGACTACAATCAGACAAATTCATGAAAGCATATGATGGAGTGTAGGAGTTGAAAGAAAAAAAAAATTCAATCTAAAAGGTAAGAGAGTAGGGGGTTGAGGGAGGAGGGTTTAAAAGTGAAAAAGTGGAGATGGAATTTATGGTTTGATTAATGGTAAAAGAGAAGGGCTTTAAGTTTTAATTAGTATGGGAAGTAATAGGATCAACCATCAAGAGCGCAACAAGACTATAATGTGATGAACATGGAAAATTGATAATTTTTTAGCGGACCATAAAAGTTTGTTACAAGGCGCCAAAACGAAAGCAAGTCAGCCTGATAGAAATAAATGAATTCTAAAGATTTTCCACTCGAACAACATGACAGTTATTTAACACCTCGAATCCAAAAGCTTAAAGTGAAAACGATACAAATATTCATATTGTAATTGAAAATTTACCGATTATCAAACTCTTATTCCAAGTAATATGATAAAATTCTCCGAGTATCAACTTTAAAAAAACTAATACATCAACTAAATTGTTATTATACAAATAACTTCAAATTCAAAATAATTAAAATGAGAATAAAGTTTTAACATTTAAATAATATTCAAAATAAAGAGAGTTTAAATAAATGTCTTAATAAAGCCAAATTTCTCTCCTAAACGGTCACTCGCTTGAACTGAAATTATCTGAAAGATTATCAACAAATGGGAATGAGTTCAAAGCCCAATAAGGAATATTAATACAGTTTTATGGATTAAACATTTTCACTCATGCTTGCAAATAAAAGATATAACATATACTTATTTTCATAAAAACTTTTGAGTTTAAAATACTAATACACTAAAAAAAATTTAACAAAACTTTCTCATATCCATTTCAAAATAATTTCTTATCAAAACCAAATCGAATACATTTAAAATATTTTTACTATGGTTATCGTATGACAAATGGTGCCCAATTAGATGAGACTTCATAATTGAGTAACTAGTTTCATATTTGCTCCATTTAAGGTGAACAAAATTAAATGTCAACAATTATAACATGTTGATGAGGGCCGAAAAAGTCAACAATTATAATTCGTTGACTAGGGTCATAATCCAAAGTCAAATACTTTATTTCATTAATTCAAACTTACAAAACAAAATATCATATCTCCTCAATTTTTTATTTTTTATAAACAAATAAAATTCTCAAATATGCGTTTCATACAAAACGCATATTTGATCCATGCGTAAAAAGAAAAATAATATTTTTACACATTTCAAAATACAATATAAAAATAATAATTCTTTTATAAAATCTGCATTAATTTCCCTTATCTTAAAGAAGCACTCAAAAACTTGAAGTATTTAGCTTAACGAATTTATTCATCACCTAACATAATATCATACACCACATTTATTATTGATCATTTATTTAGAGATATAAATTTGACATTCCTAACAATATTTTATATAGTTCTCAATGATTCTAATTAATTTCCTATATTAATATTATTGGAGAAAATATTATTTTCAATTTCCTAAACAATAATAAATTAATTTAATGAATGTCTAGATTTTTTATAAACTCATATTTCTTCCAAATCTTATTATAACTATTTATTTCTTTGGTATACTTAAACTAAATTAAAAGTTTTATTAAAAATAATTACTATTATTATTACTATATTTTTTCAATACCCTACAACACTCAACACTCAAACAACCTTACCGTACATCACTCACAGACATCCAAATCACACAATTTTTATTAAGATTATTATTATTTTTATTATTACTATTATCATTATACTTACTAATTCCAATGTCTCTTCTTAATAAAATACCTCATGCGTTTTTAACAACTCCAACAACCCCACAAACTCTATTTATTAGTATTATTTTAATTTATTTCACTACTGCCCCTTGCCTCTCACAGTTACATATTTTTTTTTTTTTTTATCACCGCAACACAATGCCTCAAATCCAAAATCTAGATCTATTCATCTAAAAAAAATTTCGAATTTTCCTATTTTCATAAATGAAACAACCTATATTCATAATTTCAATATTTTGATCTTAAAATAAATTAAATAAACTAACCCTAATCTAAATTAAAAATTTCTAAAAAATATCTAATGTGTTCAAAACTAACTAATTAATATAATATATTAATGTAGGGTTAGAATCTTACTTGAAAAAATATAAATTTCAAATTCTAAACCTCCAAATATTTAACCTTATGCTCTCCAATTCTCTAATTATTGGTTAATAGAGTTTTCCGGAAAAAAGAAGATAAAAGGAAAATCTAATTTATACTTATTTTTAATGAATTTAATTAATTAATAATTTACTATTTTACCTCTAAAGTTTATTTTGGGTGTTACAGTTACAAAATATTTCTTTGATTTCAATACAGTAATACACCCAAAACCCCAGAAGCACAAGCTAGAAAACATAATATTTGTCCAACCACACTTTTGTAACTCCAAAATTTTGAATTCATTACAATCGGTCTGTGATACTCCAATTGTCCCATGAATTGATTATTCCTAAATGAGTCATAAAGGGTATTACGAACATATCTTATCTCCACGCTGGATCAAGAACAGGTCAAAAGATAAAAAAATAAAAAAATAAAAAAGAAATAAATAAAAACAAAAAATTAATTTATATAGTCATCAAATCAGTCCAATTAGCAACCAGAATTGTATGCATTATAAGGATTCTATCCATTGGAATTATTCAATACGAAAGCATGAAACACAAGTAAATCAACAGTGCCAAGACTCAAGACCAATCTAAACCATGCTATTTAAGATGGGATTTAGCCCCCAAAAAAATAGTATTTTTTAAAATATATTTATTAAAATACAATAAATTTAAAACTATTTCCAAATTTTCAACATTTTTTATGACACTGGTTGAAAGTTATCTTTTACAAAAAAAAAAAAGAAAAAAAAAAAAGAGATAACTCCAATTTAAATATAAAAATAAAAATATTTTTAAAAATTATTATGTTTTAAAAAAATATTCTTTAAAATTACTATATATATTAAGTCCATATGAAAGACCAAAAAGAATGCCCAATGGGCCAGAGTAGCTGGGGACTGGGGAGTGCCCCTTCTCTATGTCCCATTCTTATTGTAAAAAATTAAAAATGCTTCAAAAGCTGGGAGATGGATGGAATAAGAATTTTTTGATGGAGAAAAGTAAAGTGGCACCCGTGAAAAAATATACTGAACGAATAATTTTCTAATCATCAGAGTACATTTGCCATCCTTCTACGTCACTACAAGCATTAATTTCTGATAGCTCTCTCAGACCTAACAACGTCCCTGGCACTTGGCAGTGTCATTAATGTGGACAAGACTCAGGATCCTTGAAAAGAGTGTAAGTAATTTTAAAAATAAATTGCAAAATTAGTAATTATTTCAAAACACACTTTCTTTCTCACTGTCTTGTGCCCATTTCGAAGTATTTTTAATTTATTGCATTTTTATCAATAATAATTTTATAAATAAAGTTTTTATGAATAATTAGTTAATATTTAAAAATCCAAAGAAAGAATTTTTATATTGTACATATTTTTTTAATGTTTTACATAATGAAAAAGTGATTTATGAAAACTAATCCAAACATTATATGAGTGGTATAGAAAATACTTTCAAATATTTAAAAACACTTTTGTGCTTTTACTTTTTAGTATCTCTCTCTTTCTTTATCATCACCAATTACGTCAATAAATAACAAAAATTAAGTGATAAAAATAATAGTATATGAAACATATTTCCAATTCTTGCTTTCCAAGACTCACTAGCAATGGCTCCCTTGAGGATTTTCTCTTGAAAGTCAAACATTTGACTTTAAAATAGTACATATTTAATGAAATCACAACCAAGGGAATGAACTTGATTGAATCAACTAGGAGAGAAGACTATTAAGTTATTTCTAGTACAACTTTTGTGAATTGATTTGAAAAACGTAAGACAAGTGGGAATCGAAAAAGTAAAATATACTCTTACCAAAGTTTTAGGTTTGGAAGTGAATCATGTGATAGTGGACTATGATGAAGAGCAAATAGGTAAATCATGTAAGTTTATACTGTTTCCTTGTTTTCTTTTGCATTCTCATTCAAGGTGGCCAACTTGCGATTTGATTGGATTCATTTGGAATAAAGCAATTGAACTTTAGATGGAAATCAATTTGGGGCATGTACTTGATTTCACTCGTCTCATCTTTCTCGGTTGAAAAATGATAAGTGATGAAGACTTTTTTGTTATTCGAATCGGGACAAATTATATCAATTATCAATCGATGATATGATTGTGTTATATGTTAAAGCATCCACTATCAAGAATTTTAAACTTTCTTAATTTTAAATGGACTATTGTTTTTACAACTTTGATAATTCAGAACGTATAGTATAAATAAATTTTATTTAAAAAAAAAAAGTTTTTCCTTGACTTGCATATAAGTATGTAAGGATATGATAGCATATATTTTTGAAGTCATGTGATATATCATAGTTGTCTCGATATAGTGGTGTCTTATTTATGGTGGATTTTGAGTCATTAATTTAATTTCAAATTTACTTATTGAGAATGATTAGTTATAACAAAACGTAGAATGTAGATAATAACGGTTGTAGTTACTAACATATAAAGCTTGATCCGATTATGATTAATTCAAGGGTGCAAAACAATGAATTTTATAACAAATAATGTGTAAAACTTTGATTTAGGTACAGCCTATTAGAAGATGCAAATAATAATTATTATAGGTTCATAAACATCAAACTAACTACTTAATTTATACTACCAACTTTAATTAGTTATCTCTCTTATAAACCCATGTATACTAAAGGAAGGCCTTTATACCATGCATCTATGCACGTAAATAATGCATGAAACTAGTCTTATACGAGCTCTTAGCATAATGTTCTAATATCTGTTTCATAACATTTTTTAAAATGATTTTAAAAAATTTATTTCATGATATTTTGTAAAATTAATTTTCATTTAAGAACTTAAAATATTTTTGATATATTTTCTTTATTTATAAATTAAAAATAATTTTAGTACAATTATTTTTTATACCCGTTTGTAGTAATAAATAAAAATAATTAAAATAAATTGTCAAAAAAACATTTTATTTAAAAATTTTCTCAAATTTTTTTTTATGTCAAAATGAAATAGAACTTGATTTAGAGTTTTGGTGTTAAAAACACCTCTTACACAAACTTTAAGCTGCCAACAACCAACTCTTTTCGGTTTTGGAAGCCCAAGGAGTAGTAGTACATACTACATACTACAAATGAAGATATCGAGACAACTCTTTTGGGAAACCTGAACTTGTCTCCGCTTTGCACCTCTCTCTCTCTCTCCCCTCCTTTTCCTAGTGCTTCCCACCTGGTGAAAAAGCAGGGGAGCGGCTTGATTTCTTTATAAGAAAGTGGGTCACCGCCATTGAATTTGAGCATTGGAGGCCACATAATGTTAGCTTTAACTCATCATCTTCCTGTATTGGTTTCCCCAACTTGCGTTCATGTCTTTGACCCACAGGCCACCCCACCTTTTTGAGTTTTTTCCTACGGCCTCAGACCAACCCCCTGTGATTCCTAGATAGCGGAAAGTTAAGCTAGTGGCAAGTTAATGTGACTCACTCTCCGCAATTCATGCGATTATTAATCAAATTGCATGTTGATGTGTCAATCAACCTTACCCATCAAAAGATGGTGGAGTGTTAGTGATTATAGCGATGAAGTAAGGTGGGAGGAAAACGAGAGAGATCGTTGGTTGAAGAAGAAGGGTCTTTGGGCTTGGAAGGTTGGATATAGGTGTTAGTGTTTGGGCTTGGTATCTTGGGCCCATTTAGTGTTTAGGGTGGGCTCAATTTTTGTACTTAGTAAAAATTAGAAAAAGATAAAATATAGGGAACTTATTTATACAATAATTAGTAAAATTAGCACAATTGGGAACTTATTCAAGAAACGACTGTCACAGAGACAATAGGTTTTAGGTTTTGAAAACAAAAAACTTAAAAATTATTAGAGCCGTTGGAAACATTTTTTTAAAGATAATAATTTAAAAATTATTTTTAAATTTAGAGCCGTGGGAATGAATTTATCAATACTTAAACTGAAGGTCGGTTAAAAACTTTGAAAATATCATAAATTTTAAAATCGTTTCTTCATCTGCAGGACTGCAACACACCAGAAAATAGGACAAATCGATTAAATAAGTGGTTGTTGTTAGCATTATCATCACTTTTTTGGTGGTCAAACAAGAAGGTTGATGATAGTAGGTGGAAATGGGCGGCCCAAATCAATGTTCAGCCACCTGTGTCCCCTATTTCCTCCATAGCATATGCCTGGGAATCATGTGGCATAATGGGTAGGTATCAAATGCTCCAACTAGCCTCGTCTTCCCTCTTCCTTCTTTCTTCTTCTTCTTCTTCTTCAGTCTTTCTCTCTCCATCCCAATCCTCAATCCCCTCTTTCATGAAAAAGTCAATGAAATTTCACCCGTGAAGTAAGTATTCATATATAGGTTTTGAAAATTTCACCCCTGAAGTAAGTATTCATATATAGGTTTTGGAAGGATGTAATGAAAACAAAAAAAAAAAACCTAGAATTCAAACCTAGATTTCATTTTATTCAAATGGATAGCTTGCACAATTCAACGAAATCAAATTTATGGTTATAAAGAAAGTTGAAAATTCAACTTTAATGTAAAAGTTCCAAACCCCACAAAAGATAGAATTAAAAAAAAAAAAACAAAAAACAAAAACACTTCAACTCAATATGATTACCTTCAATTCATAACTAAAGATTAAAAAAATTAAGCTTTTTGAAAAAATCTAAATTAAGAATCTAAAAATTCTAGTACAAATATCATCAAAATTGAAGTTTTTTTTTTTTATGGGTACTACTATCATGGAAGACTCACATCACATAATTTTACAAATTTTTTGAGAAAAATCTTAACAAAACCAAATTTTTTCCTTCGTGGGTATCTTTTGACAATAAAAAAAAAGATGCCCAAATACTTAGCATTGACTCATGCTTTTATTATGTGGAATTTTGGAGGAGAGAGAGTGAAGAGAGAAGAAGAAGAACAAGGAAGATGAGGGATAGATAAGATTTTGAGGACAATGTGCAAAACATGGTATAGGTTAGAGATAAAGTATAATAAACTAAAAAATAAATATTTTGTTTTATTTTTATTAAAAACAAAAAAAATAAATTATTTTTTATTTAATTATATAATTTGAGTGAGGGAGGAGAATATGACAAAAGAAGACTCAAATCCAAGCTTAAAAGGGGTGTATGTTTTTTTCAAATCCATTTAGTCAGAAACTAAATAAATACACATTCCTAATTGCAATAGATTGTATTTATACCTTTAAAATAAATGAAAAATCTAGATCCTATTAGATTGGAAAACATTTTTGTTATACAAGACAAAAAAAAATAGGAAACACTTTTAAAAACTAAAAATTCATTTTTTATTTTTTATTATTAAAAATAAAAAATATGATATTTTATATAACATCTTTTAATTATTTTTTCTTTGTATTAAAATATAATTATATAACATCTCGATTTTTGTTTTTGTTTTTTGGGGTTGAAAAATGATGTGACCTCTCACTTGTCACTATAGCATTTTGGGAGACGCGTTATGCTCTTATTTCAAAAAGATCAGTGCCTGCTTGCTTGGTCCACTCATCTCATTTGAGAAATTCTAATTTGATCTCTTGATGTATAAAACGTTGAATAAATATATTAAATAGGTCACCCACTGATAAAAGTTAAAAGAAAAAAAAAATTGCTATTGAAAGAGTTAGAAGTGGGTTGCGTGATTAATTTCTATTAGATGTCATGTTTGTTAGCATAAAGAATGGGATTTATTTGGTCATGGTCATTTTCATATGGCACTAAACCTAATAGTATACATATGAAAATAGGTGTCATAACTTGGTCTTTGATTTTATAAAAATAAAACATGAAACTATAGAATTTTAGATTTACTTGCAAATTCATGAAAGCATATGATGGAGTGTAGGAGTTGAAAGAAAAAAAAAATTCAATCTAAAAGGTAAGAGAGTAGGGGGTTGAGGGAGGAGGGTGTAAAAGTGAAAAAGTGGAGATGGAATTTATGGTTTGATTAATGGTAAAAGAGAAGGGCTTTAAGTTTTAATTAGTATGGGAAGTAATAGGATCAACCATCAAGAGCGCAACAAGACTATAATGTGATGAACATGGAAAATTGATAATTTTTTAGCGGACCATAAAAGTTCGTTACAAGGCGCCAAAATGAAAGCAAGTCAGCCTGATAGAAATAAATGAATTCTAAAAATTTTCCACTCGAACGACATGACGGTTATTTAACACCTCGGATCTAAAAGCTTAAAGTGAAAACGATACAAATATTTGTATTGTAACTGAAAATTTACCAATTATCAAACTCTTATTCCGAGTAATATGATAAAATTCTCCAGGTATCAACTTTAAAAAAAACTAATACATCAACTAAAGTGTTATTGTGCAAATAACTTCAAATTCAAAATAATTAAAATGAGAATAAAGTTTTAACATTTAAATAATGTTCAAAATAAAGAGAGTTTAAACAAATGTCTCAATAAAGTCAAATTTCTCTCCTAAACGGCCACTCGCCTGAACTAAGGTTACCTGAAAGATTATCAACAAATGAGAATGAGTTCAAAGTTCAATAAGAAATATTAATACAATTGTATGGATTAAACATTTTTAATCATGCTTGCAAATAAGAGATATAACATATACTTATTTTCATTTATAAACCAAAAAATAAATATTATAAGTTTTTATAAAAATAAATATTTTGCTTTATTTTTATTAAAAAAAAAAATATATTTTTTATTTAATTATATAATTTGAGTGAGGGATGAGAATATGACAAAAGAAGACTCAAATCCAAGCTTAAAAGGGGTGTATGTTTTTTTCAAATCCATTTAGTCAGAAACTAAATAAATACGCATTCCTAATTGCAATGGATTGTATTTATACCTTTAAAATAAATGAAAAATCTAGATCCTATTTAGATTGGAAAACATTTTTGTTATACAAGACAAAAAAAAAAAAAAAAAAAAAAAAAAAAAAACACTTTTGACAACTAAAAATTCATTTTCTATTTTTTGTTACTAAAAATTCATTTTCTATTTTTTATTATTAAAAATAGAAAATATGGTATTTTATATAACATCTTTTAATTATTTTTCCTTTGTATTAAAATATAATTATATAAATATATAAACTATTTAAAAATAAAATATTAGATATAAAAATTATTTTTAAATATATTAAAAATATTTTAAGTTTCAAATAAATTTTTACTTTACAAAACATTAAACAATAATTATAAAAAATTACTCTCAAAATTACTTTTTAAAACTATTTTCGTTACAAAACAAGTTAGGTTTTAATGAAACGTTAGACTCTTAGGTTATGATGGAAAATGTCAATCGCACTTGGACTTATTTGAGCTACAATTCTCACCATATGTAAATTCAATAAAGAAAGAAATCACTCATATCTCACACGAAAATCACAAACTTAAGTTGTCTTTCATAAATCATGATGATCAAAAGAAGTAATAATTATCAATTTTTAAACGTATATGAAATGATATACCAAAAAAAAAAAGAATATTAATTATAATTTAAAAATAATGTTTTACAAGCATAATCATCATCAAATCTTTATTCTAACTTCCTAATAAAATAATAAAAATGACATTAGAAAAAAAAAAATCTTCTATCTATCAATTACACCCTCAAATAAAAATTGCAATCATGGGACTTAAAATTGGAAGTTTACAAATATAAAAACTTATTTATTGGCAATGAAAAGAAAATAATTTTATTTTTAAAAATAATATATATATATATATATATATATATATATATATATATATCAATCTCCATTATTTAGATATGTAAAAGAAGTACATGAGTAGATGAAAACATAATTATTCGATGTGGGAAAGTGGGAACCGTAACAAAAACGAACATTCTGTAGGATGTTGCACCAAATGGCAACTTGTAGCCTGTAGGTGAGGACGCCACTTGGACGGCGATAAGCCCTTTGTCCATTTCCCAAAGCAACAACACGGTTTCTGTCAACGTGTAAGGTACGGATCTTAAGAAGCGCGTAAGGTCCGCGTCTGACGCCCGGCACTCGGACTAATGCATCATTCATCTCGCCGGTCCCATCTCCCCTTCTACTATATTACACATGTAACACATCTCTTCTCATCTCCAACACTCCAATCTTTGGATTCAGTATCCAGATATCATTTTTCTCTCACATAATCCGCTCCATTTCAATGACGAGCAATTCTATTTCTGAATCCACCAAGCCCAATGTCTATCCTCAGGATAAGGATGAATTGCAGAAGGTCTTCAACCGCTTCGACGCCAACGGCGACGGCAAGATCTCCAGCTCCGAGCTCGCCGACGTGCTGCGGGCCCTCGGATCTGAGTCGTCGCCCGAGGAGATGAGCCGTGTGATGAAGGAGATCGACACCGATGACGACGGCTTCATAAACCTGGAGGAGTTCGCCCAGTTCTGCAAGTCGGGGAGCAACGTCGACGCCGGAGAGCTGATTGATGCGTTTAACTTGTACGATGGGGATAAGAACGGGTTGATCTCGGCGGTAGAGCTCCACCAGGTGTTGAAGCAGTTGGGGGAGAAGTGCTCGGTGCAGGACTGTCAGAAGATGATCGGATCTTTTGACTCCGACGGTGACGGCAATATTAGCTTTGACGAGTTCAAGGAGATGATGACCAAATCCAGCCCTAAACAGCGTGCACAGTGATGTACGGTGATTCACTGCTGAGGCGCATGGATTCTTGGTAGCCGCCACCACATGGGATCCCTTCGCTGCATCGCACGGTCTCAAACTGTAACGTATCAGTGTTAGATTTCTGGCTTTTGCAATAATATTCAACGCTAAGATTACAAATGCCGAGTAGTTCCCATTAGATATGGAAATTTTGGATGTTTTTCTTCTCGCTCATGTGCGTTGGAAATATGAATTTACAAACAAAAACATCCACAAACTTTCCTAAAATAATTAAGACTGTTAATGTTTTTAATTTTGTTTCAATAATCTATGCTTTTTAGATTGTGTTTGAGCCAATATTAAATATTGTCAATATTTATTTTAAACAACTATTGTAGGAAAATCTTTATAATTAATCACCGTAACCCAAATTTAAAATTTTAAAAAAAATTATAATTTTAGGAAATTTTTATTTACTATAATTTTTCTCATAAAAGCCAAAATTGTCCGAGTGAAATTAAGGAAGGGAAAGAAGAAAATAAGGAAAAAAGGGACTCAAAATCGACATTGATGTTGATTTTAAGTTAATATAATTTTTTTAATCAATATTATGAATATTAATTTTAATTATTTTTAATATAAGCTTCCAACATTGTTATGTTGGTCCTACCACATACATCAAAAAATAATAATAAAACTTTTAAAAAAAAATTGAATATTTAACGGTTATCAAAACTTGATTTGATGGGAGTCATGACTTGTTTGGTATCTCTCTAGTCTCTATGCGCAAGTATGGGACCGCAAAAGTATCCATATTTAAAGCAGGCTTTTGAAAAGCCTTAAGTGGACAATTAACTGTGCAAACAGTTGATTTGGACAGCAAGCTGCCATGAAAAGAGGAAGAAAAGAGACTTGTGAAATTTATGGAAGCCCAAGATGCCTATAATGATAGTATTATGCATTTTGTAAAAAAATATTTTATTTATAATCACTTTCTCTAAAAACGCAAAATTTTAAAAAATAAAATAGTAAAATATATAATAAAACAAATTTGTCATTCATCTCATAAAAAAAAAATTCTCCAATGATGATCAATTGCTCAATTCCAACGAGTTAAGCATAGAACTCATGATCGAGTAGTTCAACTCTCGTTATCTTGAACAAGGTACAATAAAATTGATTCAAACTTCATAATCCAATATCTACAACTTATGTTTAGTGTTCACGAAGATTTGCCCAATAAGATTAATAAAATTATTAAAAATAATAATTTGCTTCATAAAAATATTAAGATGATTATCTAACTAATTTTAGGTACACATTCAACTCTTAAAAATGCTATTTTATAGATATGATTACATTCTAGTTGAAATAAAGCCCAAAATCTTTTGGCTTTTTTTTTTTTTTTTTAATAAGAACTTCTAACAATTTTACCCTAAATACTTTTGATTTAAGAAATAGTTTAATATAAAATTAAAAAAGAATATTTGCTTGTAGAAACATTTTTTTTTTTTAGCTTATGTAAAGAGGTCTTTTGTATTTATTTAAATATTTATAATATTCACATCCATTAAAATAAATACTTACATAAATAAAAATAGAGTTTACATATGGATCTACAAAAGGACAAAAGAACCTCTAAATTTGATAAATAAATCCAAACAAGGCCTGTGATTTCTTCCTTGAAATTATAAATTTTGTTAAAAAAATTAAAAAAGAAAAATCTCAACTTAATTTTATTTTAAAAAATTAATACAAAAGAAATTAACAGATGTATTATAACTAATAAAATTATGTTTGATAGTGATTATAAGAAATATTTCTAGACTTTATAATATTTAAAGGACTCAAGTGTTATAAAATCCAAAAACACTTTCTAAAACCTACCAAACATGCTTTTAACTCAAATTAAAATGCTAAAAACGTTGAATTTGATGCAAGCCCTTTATCGTATGATGGGTAGGTTGTCACGTTCAATGTTTGTTATGGCAGGCACCTTTAAAGTATGAGTTTTATCTTGTTTACAAGGAAGTGACACAACAAAGAAGAACCAGAGGATTCGATTCTATCTTTTTCTCTCATTATTTTTTCTTTTTGTCATTAAATTATTTGCAATACCTCGAGAAAATTAAGTGCTTTATCAAAAGCAGGAAAGGGACTTGACACGGAGGACTGTCAAAAGGTGTGAGGACATGTTCAAAGATTCTATACGTGTGAAGGTCCCGAATCTTATTATTTGTTAAAAGCCTAACGCACCGCCCATGGGATGGAAGAGAGTCTCGTGATAATATTTTAACATATGGGTTGAACTTACTTGACTTGAGCAAGTTCTTATTTAGAAAACTAAAATGTTATTAATCTATTTTTAATATTTTTAATTATTTTATATGATTATTTTTTAAAAGTAAATCTTAAAAAACAAACAAAATAACTGAAAACAATAAAAATGTATATTTTTAAATTTTTTATTTTTATTTTTAAAAACCGAAAACAAAAACCAAATTTTTTATTGATAAATATATATTTTTTATTTTTTTAATTCTAAAAAATATAAAATTATTCTTACAGAATAGCCCTAAGGCTCCCATGAAAATGAGACCTACCTTATAGACTAAAATATTTTCATTTTAAGAGAATTAATTTGCCTTATTTCTTATTGTTGATTGAAATTCATTGGAATACGAATGTATATTTGAGATAAGAGATTTTAATAGGAAAAATGATTGGGATGTTAGGGATGAATAAATCTCGTTGGGTAGGTTCCAAATGATTTGTCCTAACAAGTTGTGGATGAGGAGTGATTATCGGAATTAAGGTCAAATATGAGAACAATTTTAAATACCTAACTCGAAGATGGAAGAACATGGGATGCGAGCTTACTCACATGGGTAATTATTAGCATAAATTAATATGATGATTCATGAATAATGACAAACATGACTACAATATCAAAAATTTAGAATCCCTAATCAAATGGCCACGCAATTTGTACTAAGGAGACATGTGTTAAGTGTACCATGGATGAATTATTTATTTGTTTGTAGTGATTCACAATCATGAATGCTAAATATGTATCATGTAACCGATAATAATGGTTGTTAATCTCTTATATTTTGTGTGTGTGTGTGTGATGTATGAATGGATGTACTACCTTTTTGTTGAGTCAATAACACGTGGGTGCCTTGTAGATAAGGAGACAAAATAAACTATTTGAAAATATTTTTTAAAATTAATTTACAATATTTGGGAAACATTTTTTTTAATCTCTTGTATTTTGTGTATGTGTTAGATGTATGAATAGATGACTTGTTAAGTCAATAGCACGTGGATACTTTGGATAAAGAGGCATAGATAAGGACATATAAGAGAATATTTGGGAATATTTTTTAAAATACTTTTTAAAAATGGTTGGAGTTGGATTTGGATGTCCAAGTGGGTTCACCCGATCCAATCTAATAAATGAGATAAATAAGGAAAGTAATTTATGAGAATTTTAAAACTATCCTAATATATATAGTAATTTATGAGAATTTTAAAACTATCCTAAAGTAATTTAGAACTCTTTCCTTACAAATAAGAAAGTGAAGACTACATTTTTTCTTCTCTTATTAAAAACAAAAAAATGATATATTTTTCTTTCTAAAAAAACCAAAGTCTTTTTCTAAAAACAAAAGTTTGTTTCAAAAATTCATCTTTAAAATATCCCTTCATGTTTTGATGTTTATTTGTTGACATCAATATCAAGGAACAAGTGGGCATAATTAAAATTACTATTTTACAACATTTTTTTCATAAGTGATGTGATCATATTATATGATTTGGTTTTTTTGAAATTTTATACATACCTAGCAACAGAATAAAGAAAACTCACTTTGACATTTTGTAATTGTGTCATTCTTCTCTGTTACTTGATGAAATAAATTTGGTTATTAGGACAAAAATGCATGAAATAATAAATATAAATATCTACACATCAAAAAAAAAATTAATGATTAAATTATCACTAAATTGATCTTAACAAATATGATTTCTCAATTCAATAAAGTTTAGGTTCAATAAGTGATGGAACACACACTCTTATAAATAAAATAAAATCTTTTAATTGCAATCAAAAGAGATTTTAAAAAATAAATATTCCCTACAAATTTCGTTAATGAAGGAGATAAGTTATCAAGATTAATGAACTAAATTTTTTGAATTAACTAAATCTTGAGCTTTGAGCCAAAAAAAAAGTAAGCACCTACTAAGAAGGGGTGGTGATGAAGGACTCATATTCAATTGGAGAGACTCATACCTACTTACGAGCTTTACATTTTTAAATTGCAGATATAAGTTAGCTCTATACTTTGACGATCATCCCTCAACCCCCAATGACTTTAAAATGAAAAAAGTAGGCAAAATCTCTTTTGTCACTTTTTTTTCCCACGGGATTTCAACAATCAACAACTATAGATTATATCTGCCTACTTGATTTAATCCACTAGAAAGGAAGACAACTTGAATTTCAAATTTAATTCTTTAATTTCACTTATAAATAACACTAACTTCCTTTAATGGATAAAACTTTGGATGACAAAAACAACTCACGAGAAAATAGACTTCACCAAAAAAGAAAAAGCTTTTGAAAAATAGTAAAAAAACTATATACGTATTCTTCGTCTTTTAATAAAGTCATTAAAAAATAAGCCACTTTAGGTCATCGCTTTCAAAAAAAAAAAAAAAAAAAAAAACAAATCATCAACATCATTTGTTGGAAGTGATCAAAGCAAAAGAATCAGAGATAAAAAATTATTTTATAAAGAATATTATTATTGAATTTGTACCTCATGATCATTAATTTTAATAAATTTTTCTTTAGCATTTTTTTTATTGTTTTGCTTATATCATTGGATGTTACGCCAACAAAATCATTTGAAATGATTATTATACTTTTTTTTTAAAGTAAAATGTTATTTTAATAAAAATTTATGAATTAAAAAAGACAAAAGGTAAAGCATAAAAGATGAAAGGGACAGGTTAAAAACCAAAAAGAGAGGGTTGAGACAAATTTCCATCTTTTTACCTTTTTAGTATCAAATAAATACATAAGAATCCAATTTTTTTTGCTTTAAATATAGTATATGTTTGTTGCGAAAGATTTGGAGAGAGAAAAATAAAAATAAAAAAAGACCTAGTGTTGAAAACTTGAAAGCAAGTTAGATGCATGCATGGGGTTGAGACGTTGAGTGGAATTGGAAAAAGTAGAAAAGAAAGAGATCCGTGGCTAGGCGGATTTTTTATAATTGTACGGTGAATTTAAAATACAATGAAAATTATTTTCAAATTTACGACACTTTTTTCTTTTTTAAAAGTATTTTTTAAAAAGATATTTTATATCATTTTTATATAAATGATACACGTTAAAAAAAAATTGAATTTACATTAAAAGTGTTCATTCAAGAGACACCTTCCATAATTTTTATATCAATAACACACGTTAAAAAAAATTAAATTTACATTAAAAGTGTCTCTTCAATAAACACCTTTTATAATTCTATAAAATCGAATTTATATTAAAAATGTCTTATAAATAGATATTTTTTTACAGTTTTCATATAAGTTACATAATAAAAAAATTAAATTTATACTAAAGATGTCTTCTTAAGACACACTTTCTACAATTTTATAAAATTAAATTTATATTAAAGGCTCCACAATTCCATAAAATTAAATTTATATTGAAAGGTTTTCTTTTAAGAGACACTTTTAGTATAAATTTAATTTTTTTTATAGGTGACTAATATAAAAATTGTGGAAAGTGTTTCTTCAAAAGACATATTTAGTATAAATTCAATTTTGTGGAATTATATAGACTCCTTTAATGTAAATTCAATTTTTACCAATGTGTGACTAATATGAAAATTATCAAAGATATCTCTTCTAGAGACACATTTAGTATTAATTTGATTTTATGGTATTGTGGAAATTATATTTCTTTAGTATAAATTCATTTTTTTTTTTAACATATATGACTAATAAAAAAATTATGAAAAAGTGTCTTTTAAAAGACACCTTTAACATGTATTCGATGTTATGGAATTATGAAATGTATCACTTCAAAAGACACCTTTTGTATAAATTCAATTTTTTTTTTAACATTTATGGTTGATATGAAAAATATAGAAGATGTCTTTTCAAAAAACAACTTTCAAAGTAACAAAAATGCCGTAGATTTGAAATTATTTTTCAAAGTACCATATTTTAAGAATTATTTTTCAAAGTACCATATGTTAAGAATTATTTTTCAAAATACCATTTTTTAAGAATTATTTTTTAAAATAGCCGTACAAGTTAAAAAAAGCCCGTGGCTAGGCGGTGGCTGCTGATGGTTAAGTAGCCAAATTTGTAACAACATTTAAAAAAGAATCGATGTGGGATAAACTTGTTGGAACAATTCCAATAAAGTGGCTAAGCAAAAATAGAGAATTCATAGAGATTGAAACTGTGAGGCATGGTTGGGCTTGGGCCTAGTGTATGGACGAGGGGCTACACTCTCTCTTTACAAGCCCATGTGGCTAAGAATGTAAGATTCAGCATAAACCACGTTTTATCTGTGTCCTTTTTCTATGTGGAAACTTATGCAATCTTCTTATAATCTACCCAATCTACATAGCTATGCATTTTATTATTTTAAAAATATTATATTAATTAATTTATATTATTTTCATATTTATTGTTAATAATTATTATAAAAAATTGCAAAGAGCATTAATATAAAATATTATTACCTATATTTAATAAAGGAATTGTGTAGTATGATGGTTGTCTTTTTTTTTTTTTTTTTTTTTTTGTAAACCTTAGATTTGAGGTTCAAATTCTCACAATGCAACGGAGTAGCATTTAATTTTTCTTTATAATCAAATCCCACATCGAAAACTCACAAATTTAATGAGCTTTATAAATAACCTGCGCTTGAAGGAAGAGGAAAGTTGCTCAATGGGTTGCCTGGTGGGTGGGAGACATGGAAGATTTTGGGTTTAGTGTGGCAAGGCCCAGAGTGGTGTTTTGGATGGGTTGGTTGGCCCACATGTTGACCGGTTCATAGAAAATTGTGCATCAATCCAAAGCTCCTTTTGGCTCACAAGCTGAATAGGACCAGACCCCGGTTCATAGAAAATTGTGCATCAATCCAAAGCTCCTTTCGGCTCACAAGCTGAATAGGGACCAGACCCTAAATTACGCAAAACGGATGAGTTGATACACACACCCAGGAGTACGACGCTAAAAGAACATGAGAATCCAGTCAAAATTAATTAGTTATGCGTCACAAAACTTGAGTTAGATACGTGATAGACCAAAACAAGCGTTTGGTGAATTGATTTCTTACTAGGATTGAGCTTCTTGAACCCAAAGAGTCGAATGTGAGGTGGGATGAGTACAAGATCACTATAATCCCCATCAAAATATCATTAGACCAAGCACTAGTAATTTCCTATTCGACTAAGAATATCATTCTTCTTCGAATTTTAATTTTTTTTTACTTTAAGTATTAAGGTTGTTCAATAGAGTTAATTTAAAATTTATTTTAAATCATCAAATAATATATTTATCCTTATTAATTTTAGATAGTATTTATTTTTACTAATTTGAACTCATGTTTAATTAATTTTAAGTAATAAATTTCTTTGTAAAACATTTATATTCAAAGTATTGTAAATATATAAGAAAACCATAAAGTATTTATTATAAAAATAAGACATATGTAAAAATTATAATTTTAAAATATATTCTAATTAATGGAGACAAATAAGATAAAAAAGCTTTAAAATTAAGAATAAGTTAATTATTTTGACTTAATACTTAAATTTAAAAATAACTTTAAGTTATTTTATCAAACATATTTAGTCTACTTAATGACTTAAATTAAGTTCTTAAATCATATTAAGTCATTAAGTTGATTTATCAAACACTCATTTAGAATCCATTTGGTAGTAATTTTAGGAAATATTTCTAATATTTCTAGTATTTAAATTTTTTTATCAAAAGAGTTATTTTTAAGTGTTGTAAAGATCAAAACATGCCCTATAAACATTATCAAACATGTTATTAATCATATAGGTGAATGAATTTAATATGTTATTCCTAAACCAAAAACCCTATCAAATAGAATAGTATGTATTAAGTACATTTAAAAATATATATATATATTAAATGAATATTTAAAAATAAATAAAAATTGGGAACCCTATTTTCCCTACTTTGTCGCATGGTTTATGCTAGCATAAATAATATATAAAAGTCAAGCTTGGCTGGTTGGCTAAAAGCCCAGGGTCCATCTTGCCAGGAAAAAAGGACCTGGGCCATGTGATGTGACTGGGGAATGAGATGGCCAGTAGGCCCAAAGCCCACCCAAAAGTTTTGTCCCATAATCCGGCCCGCATCTAGCCCAAAAAATCCTAAAACATTCCAATAAACATTATTTCTTTAATATTGTTTAGGTTGCCCTTGGCACAAATTTTTATCAAATATGAAATTTATAACTTAAAACACTCTGAAATTGAGAGAAATTTAAAATACTCTAATATTTTAGTACGCAAGAGAATATGATTTTTTTTTATCACACAAAATTTTCTTCTTCCCATATATTTTTTTGAAGTCTACTTTGTCAATGATACCAAATATTATGATCGTCATTTTAATTTATTTTTTAAAATTTATAAAAATATTAATATATTATTAGAAGAAAATCGACAATAATTTTTCACATTGAAGATCTTGTAGGACATTTTGGCAATAGTATATGGCCCAATTCTTTAATTGCATCATCTATAAGATTTGAGACACATGCTTAGTGAGTTGTCACAACTGTACAATTGTACATCCATTTCATCCAAAGGAGAATTTGCAGCGTTCTCAGTTGGGGTGTTTGGTTGTAGGGTTCAACAAGACCATCCAAAAATTTGAAGGAATTGCATGTACTTTGTTGTAAACATGGGGAAAATGTTTGAAATGCTTGAAAAATAATTTACATTCATTGCTATGTTAAAAATATTAATTTTTTTTAATAAAAAGTTTCCTTAAGAGATTTTCATCTTGTATTGTATAACAAATTATATTGAAACATGAAGTATTCCTTGAGGCTATGTTTGATTCCCCTAAATTTTGTGGGAAAGAAAATAGAGAGGAAAAGTAGAATGAAATAAAAAATAAATTTAAAATTAGTAAATTATTTTTATATGTTTTTTCAAACTCATTTCACTTAATTTCCTTAATTATATAAAGATTAAATAATTTTAAAATATATACATTTCTAATTAATTTTAATTATATTTTAAAAATTTGTAGTAAAATCAAATATAAAAAATAATTTTCCTTTACATTTTTTTTCCTTGGTACTTTCTAAGAATCAAACAGAACCGAGGGTTTGTGTTGAAATCTGAAATATTCCTCGAGGGTTTGTGTTAAAATTTGAAACATTCCTCGAGGGCTTGTAAAAATATATTAGAGTATTGAATTCAAGTGTAAAAGAATTGAAAACTTAAGTATAATGTAAGGAACTCTTCAGATTCAAATAAAAGCAAGTGACCCATCAACCTAAATAACCATTAAATCACTATGAAAACTGTATTTGCCTTTCTCTTATGTTATTTTTATTTATTTTGCTTATATTATATTGTTTTATTATTATTATTATTTGCACTAAAATTTATTGAAATTAATAAAAAAATTATTGAGATTAGTAAAAGAGACCAATATCCAATCAAATTACCCTCCTTTTGGTGTCCGGTAACTTTTTGGTACATCTAACCAAACAAACTTGATTTGTAAAAGAGATTAATATCCGATTCAATTTACCATCCTTTTTGGTACATCTAACCAAACAAACTTGATTTGTAAAAGAGATCAATATCCAATTTAATTTACCCTCTTTTTGATATCCGATATCTTTTTGGTACATCTAACCAAACAAACTTGATTTGTAATTTTTCAAAAATTCTGTGTCTTTTTATAGGTGTTCATATGATGACCCAAAACATCATAATTACTTTTTAATAAAAATGGATGCATCACAGGCAACATTCTCACCTTATCCTTTTGTTTATAAAAAGAAAAAAATAAAGAAATAAAAAAATAAAAAAACCCATCATTACTGTTATCTTAATCGCTTTGCAAGGCAGTCAACATTATAATGTGAATGGAAATGGTCCCACATAAGTTTCCAAAAGTCTCTTGTGGGGTTAATCCCAGAATACCTTCTTTCATATACTTAATCCTTAACCACTAAGTTGCTTTCCCAATAATCCTTAACCACTGTCTGTTTGTTTTGAGGGAAAAGGAAAGGGAATTAGGAGGAAATTCTCAACAAAACTTGTGATCCCATCAATGTTTTTCTGTCCAAGAAGTTAACCCTTAAGATGGACCTTTTTTTTTTTTTTGTAAATTCAAAAATTTTAAGTGCTTAATTAAATATTGAATATCTCTTTCTTTACCAAATTTAATAAAAAAAAACTAATTACAAATATTTACAAAATATGAATATTTTTTTTTCTCCCTTTATATTATGCATTATTTTTTCTTTTTAAGAAAGGAACCAATAGTGTGGGTTGTCGAATATTGTGTGCCCTTGCTTATTTTTGAAGCAATAAAATAAAATAAATAAATACATAAATAAAATAAAAGGTTAGTTGCTTTCTTTTGGTACTACTTCGAAGTTCATTACCAAACATATATCCCAATCACCAACTACTTGTCAAACCCACACACAAAACCATTATTAGCTTACTATAATTTTAAGGCACTTAATTAAACTAAATCTTGATAACCTAGTTTTTTTGTTATATAGAATTGAGGAATACCCAATCAAGAAATGCCACATAAGCATGTGAAAAAAACCTAATTACTTTGACTTCTTCTTATTCCATCATAATTTTTATTTAGATTTATGTTTATAAGGTTAAAAGAATTTTTTTAAAAACTTAATAAGAGTTTTATCCTTATGTAAATAATTTTATCAAGAAACTTGATATGAATATTAATAATTCCTATTTTAATTTATAAAAAAATTAATAAAACTTTACAATATCAAATAGTACTCTCTTTTTAAAAAATTTAAGATCCAATCTAGTGAGAGCTAAAAAGCTACAAAATAAAATGTCATTTAAGTGGAAGAAGTCAAATCACCTTTCAATAGAAAATGTATCGGGTTCATTTGATTTTAAAAAATTAAGTTTAAGAGAAAAACATGGATAATTATGAAAGGGAAATACCACTTAGAGGGGTGAAAAGTGAGGTGATGGTTAAAGAAAATAAAGTTCGACATGATTTGTTAATATGATATGAATATAAACACGTTTCTTTTAGCAAAATTAAGTTATGTATAAATGAGTTTAAACTAAATTTGTATTGACCAATATAACCCATATAATAAATAAGTAATTTTTGGATTAATCTACATTCCACGATTTGATCCATTTAATAATCTCGTAATTAATCTAACTATATATTTAAATTATTTAAACTCATTTTAAATTTGTTTTTAAATACATTAGTTAATTGATTCATAAATATATTTGATTGAGACATTAATCATATAGATATGTACAAGATTTAACTCAACCTAATTATTAAATAGATTAAATGAGTTAATTATGCTATATTTAATTTATTTAGACATATATACTATGTGTTACCTATTTAATAATTAGATAATATTTAAGTGTGTGTCTTTTTATGATTATTATTTGAGTTTTGATTGGATTATATAGTAGAATATTTAAGCTTTGACACGAAACTAAGGATGGGCCAACAAGAATTACCATCCTTAATGGTGGTATCATTTTAAAAATAAAATATATATGCTTTTGTGAAAAATGTTAAAAATTATGGTAGGACCATGACATGTGGAGGAATATGATTGGACAGTGCTGGGGAGGGAAGTCATCAATAATGGAGTAGAGGTTGGCTTTTCAGCTTGATCATATCAATTTGTAAAAACTTCAAAGTCCAAGGAACACCCATCATGTCTTTATCACATGTGATCAATCAATACCTCCAAAGCCAAACACCGAAATACCATTCCTGTTCTACTTCTTCTTTTGAATTTTATACATATACCACCATGCCCATCTTCCTCTTTTCTCCAACCTATTCTCTTCTTCCATTTTTCCTCCTTCTTCGTCTCCTTCCTCAGAGACCAAAGAAGAAGAAAAAAAACCCAAGTATATATACCGTTGTTTACATACATGGCTGCAGATTCTTTCGATGATGAGTGTGATTACCTCTTCAAGGCTGTTCTAATTGGGGACTCTGCAGTTGGAAAATCTAATCTTCTGTCCAGATTCTCCCGGGATGAATTCCGATTAGATTCCAAGCCCACCATCGGAGTCGAATTCGCTTACCGGAATATCAAGGTCGGAGACAAGCTCATCAAGGCTCAGATTTGGGACACTGCTGGCCAAGAACGGTATGCTTCCTTCTTCTTCCTTCCTTCCTTCCTTCCTTCTTCCTTCAGCTTTATTCTACTTGATCTTGATGTTGTAGAGATACAAAAGTGGCTTACATGATTAGGGTCTTCATCCTTTATATGATCATAGAGAGTTTATACACAGTACAAAGCACATATTAGGGAGATAATTGATTAATTTTGATAATTTCATAATAATATGGTGCTCATTTTTGGTCTTTTAATTGGGTTGTCAAGCACTTTAGACAAAAAAAAAAAAAAAGTTGGTGAGATTTTATTGAGACTGGGTCCTCCTCCTCCTCCATTTCAAAGTTTGAATTATGTGAAGGGTTTAGTGTTTTTATCATTATTGAATTGGAAGGAAAGAAATATTATTGGAATTAAATAATGGTTTTGTTCTTTTGGGTGGGATTTAGATAGGAACGCCTCATTTATTACTTTTATAAATATAAATGAAATTGAAATATAAGTTGATATATATATTAAAAAAAACTATAAACAAACCCATAGGTAATCTTTCTAATTTCTCTATATAATATAATTTAAATTTTTTATTCATGGATAAAAATGCCTAATCTTGGAAGAACATAAAATTAAAATTGATTATTAATTAAAAGAAACTTATGTAATTAAATCCCTTTATGTGTATATATATATATATATATATATATATATATATATATATATATATATATATATAATATTAATTTAATCTAATTCAATTAAATATTAAAAGTTAGTATATCTAAAATGCCCAAAAGTCATAAAATCAATATTATGAATATTTAATATTCGAAGTATTTGGATCATTTAGAGCATGTCGGTCATATATTTTAAAAATAGTTTTTTATTTTTAAAAGCAAAAAATTACTGTTAAAATTTTTTAACATTATTTTATGGTTGTTTTTTAAAAATAAAATGAAGTAGATAATAATTTTTAAATAATAAGTAGAATTTGTTTTTATTATTTTAAAAAATAAAAGGTCAATTTGACTATATTTTTTAAAACTTATTTTTTAAAAATAAAAAAATAAAAAACAATTTTTAAAAACACCTTTCATACTTCCTATTCTTATAAAAATTAAAATCCACTTTTGTTAGAATATTCCTTTCCTAATTCACCTCTATATTCACTACTTTTTTATTATTATTATTTATTATTATCAAGCACATTATTAAAGTATTAATATCCTCAAGCCTTTAGAAGGAAAAAAGAAGCATGAATTAACAAAACGGTACAAACTTTATATGCTTTCTTGATGAACATTATCAACTTTGAAACTAAACAAAAGACTTTAGCAAAGACAGGTATCATGGAGACTATGGAGTCATAGTGTGGGACCCAAGAATGTGATGACTCTTGTCCTTAATCCAATTCATATGATTTGAAAAATGAAAATTATCTCTAAAAAGGGGTTCACGAGAAGAATAAACAATTAAATATTCCATAAAGCGAAGCACTCCTCCACAAGAAAGATAGTTGGGCCTCTTTTTCTTCCATGCTTATATGCTTTAACTTTGTGTCTTGTTTGTTTATGTCACAAGGAAGCATTAGAAAAAAGTTCATTTTCTCTTCATTTTGTCTTCTCAAAGTAATTTAATTTGGTAGTTCCTATGTTCTTCATGTGTCCCCTTTGTGCTACAACTATTAGTATTTTCAACTTCCAAGCAAAAGGGCTTTTTTGTTACTTTCCAATGTGATTCAATTCTTATATGTCTTTGAGTTACGAAAAATAAAGGATTTTAAAGATCTTTGAGGAGGAAGCATGGAGTTTGATGAGTATGATTGAAAGTTATTGGAAGTTAATTTTATGATTCAACTAAGGTGATGGTGTAAAATGACAACATAATGGGAATTATTGTAATAATTGGTGGTTTAATTTAGTTGGATTTGGTTGAGTAGGATTATGCAATAAATTTGATCAATCGGATCATTCTTAATGTCAAAAATATTCAACTTGAAATCAATTTAGGTTAGGTTCAAATAATTCCAAATGTAAATCAAACCTGATTTTAGGATTAACAGAAGGTTCTAAATGTTGATACAAATAAGAAAGCTACTAAAGATTTTTAATTGAGTCTTAGAGAGTCGTTTCTTAATCCAATCAGTTTTTAAATATTTGAGAGAGTTTAGTTAGTAATGTTTTCAAAAATAACTTTTGAAAACAAATCTTTCTAACAATTTTGAGATAAAAAATGTTTTTTGGAAACTCATGAAAATTTCTTAAATGATTTTACATAATTTCAATTGTTTTCCAAGCAATTTAAAAAAGAAACATCTAAAAATGTCTTAAATTTGTTCACATAAACAACTTCTAAAATAAATTCTTAAAAAACTGTTTTTAGTGAAAATTTTATTAAATGTGACTTTTTAAATTGGAAAAAAAATCTCTCATTTAAAACTATTTTTAATAATAGTTCCAAACATGACCTTTGTGACTCATATATAAAAAATTTGGTATAAAATTCGAATAATATCGATTCTTTTAAATTTAAATTAGTAATAAAGCCTACATAAAATGGGGACAAAAAGGGAGATAGGTTTAATTTGAAAAATATTGTATTAGGGTAACCATGTTAAATTCATTTTGTTTTCTTTATGGTACATAAAGAAAACAACCATAAAGAAAAACAAAATAAAGAAAACAACCATAAAGAAAAACAAAATTCATTTGTCTTACAAAATTCATTTGTCTCATGTACACTCCCATAGCCATGTGGTACTCTATTTCATCACATCAGTTGTCTCATTTCTTAAATTGAAGTAGGAGACTCCCCCACTTCCTGCCAAGCTTAAGACATTTCATGAGGCTCCACATGCACAAGTCACAACCCTTCACTAATGCCTTCAACCCACACAAAAATATTAAGGAATGCCTCAAGTAATTAGGATAGGAGGCGAGGCTTTAGTTGTTATTGTTTTGTGCTTAAGGTTGATACCATTATTTTATATTTTTATCTTATTCTTTTATATATTGATTTTGTTCATTTATATTTGCTCTCATATATTTATATTTCATTCAATAATCTTAATTTTATCATATACTTTTAGACTATGTTTGATTTCTAGGAAATTTGAGGAAAAATGTAAGAAAGAAAATACAAAAGAAAAGTAGAAGGAAAGAAAAAATAAATTAAAACTCAATAAATTATTTTTATTTATTATTTCAAATTCATTTTATTTATTTTAATTCATTGATATGAAAATTAAATAAATTTATTGGATTTTATCAATAACAAAAATAAGAATTCGTATGATACAAAATCTGGTAAGAAAAAAAAAGAGTATATCTAGAGTTATTTTAGATAATTTTAACTTTAATTGAACATCATTTTCCTCCCACTTAGACAACTTTTACATAGAAAAATTAAAATAAAATAAGTTGTCTATAAAGATGGTGATTAGTACCCCATGCAACCCATGAGAAAAAAAAAAGAAAAAAAGAAATAGTAAATGTCATCTAAATAGTTGTATGATATGTTTAAACAAGATATTATTTAATTTAAGTATTTTTTTTTAATTTAGCTATTTTTGTCATTGAGCTTTTGTAAGGTATATAGCCAAAGAAATTGGTACTTGAATAAAGTTAAGAATGTTTGTGATACGTGGATATTTAAGTTAGATCTTTCCTTTTCATATGTAAATGTAATTTGATTACAGGTTTAGAGCCATCACAAGCTCATATTATCGTGGAGCTCTTGGTGCCCTGTTAGTATACGACATAACACGACGTGCGACGTTTGAAAATTTGAAAAAATGGTTACGTGAGCTGAGAGATTTTGGTAAACCTGACATGGTGATTGTTCTAGTTGGAAATAAATCGGATTTAGGTCATTCTCGAGAAGTTGATGAGGAAGAAGGAAAAACCCTAGCAGAAACGGAAGGCTTATGCTTCATGGAAACATCAGCTTTAGAGAATTTGAATGTGGAAGAGGCATTTCTTCATATGATTACTAAAATCCATGAAGTTACTAGTCAAAAAAACTTAGAAGCAAAGCTCAATGAACCGGTCAAACCTCTTATAATTGGGAAAGAAATAATTCATGTTGATCATGAAGTATCTGCGACTAAACAATCAAGTTGTTGCTCAAGATGAATGTATTTTTATTTCTCATAAAAGCTTAACAGCTAATTTTGGATTCAAATTTGACAATATCCATGTGTCTTATCTTTCTTTCAAATCTCTTTTATATGTTTATTCTTTCATGATCATACAAAATGAATAAAATCGTGCAAAGAAAAAGGAGAATATTGTTTCACTTTACAACGTATCTTGTTATGGATTATATTTTATTAATAATACGTTTATATTCTTAACATCAAGAAAGCATATCAAAATGTTATATTTCTTTATCTGTTTGGACATATAAAATAATTAAAGGAATTGTTTTAGCATGAATTGGTTACAATAGAAGCAAGAAAATTAAATATTGTAGTTCATTAAGGCATATTTTTTATTTTCTCAGACTTACTATTACTATTATCATGAAAAATAAAAAATTAAACATAATTGAAATTAGTTTAAAATTTATGTATTTTAAAATCATCTAATCCTTATATAATTAAGGAAAATAAGTGAAATGAGTTTGAAAAAATATATAAAATTGATTTATTGATTTTAAATTTATTTTTATTTTTTATTTCCTTTTTTACTTTTCCATTTTATTTTATTTTCCTCGTAATCATACTTAAATTTTCCATTACCAAACATAACCATAATGTATTTGGTTAGGTTAGATTGATTGTAAGCCCAATATATATATATTTTGGGGCTTTTGAGCTTTCATTTAAAAAAAAAATATCATTTCAAGAGCTAGGTTTTCAAAATTTATAAAATATTTATCTTTTCAATCAACAAATGTAACTTTTGGACTCTTAAATTATAAAATTTCACAAGTACATTTTTAAAATTATTGGAATATGTAACAAATAAGGCCTTAAAGAAAAAAAAAATTAGGAATTTAGACACACTAATCTAAATGGCATAAAAATAGTACAATAAAAAAAGTCATATGAAGGGTCATATTTGTAACGACCCGTACCCAACTGTGTAGATATTGTTTTAAATCTACTTAGTTAACCGATATGAGACATTACAAACACCCTCCCATGCAGACACAACTTCCTTATTGTGTCCCATGAGATTGCGGGGCCAAACAAACAAACACCCCTTACCAGGGTAGGTTTGGGCCCAAGGGAACCCTCACGGCTTTAAAACATTCTCCCCTATCCGATGTGGGACATCACAATATTGGTTATAGTTAGCTTAATTAGAAAAAGTTATTACTTCAAAATCGAACTAAACTTAAGCAATTAGGTAAAATTTCAAATCAAATCTATCCAAAGAAAAAACTTAATCAATTGAGTTGGTCCGAAATTGAAATGATGTAAGTTAATTTTATTAAAGAAAAAACCTAACTTAGTTCTAATTTTGATAAAAAAAAAATATTTAACTTGAATTTAAACACAAATAAGATAGATAATTCCTTATATTAAACCAAAGAAATGAAAAAGACTTTCACAAAGCTAGGCAACAAAATTTGACCATCTTAACCCTGAAAAAAATAGGCAAAACTACTATTCAAGAGAGGGCTATCCCTCCGTCCCATTTACGACTTGAGTAATCATTGCAACCAAACACCCCGAGTAATGCTGTTCGTTGGAAGGTCATAATCGTAAATAAATTTCTTGCCGTGCAGTTATCATCGCTCCTCTCCACCAAAGCCACAGTACGGATATTATCTCACCACAAAGATCAATGTTGTATATGCGTCTGTGACGAAGAATTGTTGCACTGTTATGTTATTCTAGCATTAATTTCCATGGTCTTCCTCCTCCATCTTCCGTTATCAACTCACAACTGCACTGCATCAAGCGCTAAAATGCGCCATGAGCGACTAGTGCTCACATCCGATACGCATCTCGAGGACTGTTGAATCGGACGGCCATGGCTGGATGGATATCATCGAAGCTCAAAGTTGCAGAAACCTTACTTCAACAGGCAATTTCAATTTCTTCTGTTACCATTTTTGTTTTTTCAGTTTCTTGTTTGGTCCCCAAGAATAATCGAGAAAATCAATTAATAAAAATTTGGCTAAAATGGAAAATCTAGGGTTGTAATTTTTGAAATGGATCTGTCTTTGTTTTCTCTTTAAATTGATTCATTGAGTGTGTTGAGTTGACCGTTCAGATCGATCAGCAAGCGGCAGAGTCTCTGGGGAAGAACGAGAGGCCGCAATCAGATGAACTTGATGAGAAGATTCCCGCAAAATCTGGAGGGGTTCTGCCTCTGAAAGATCAGCTGAAGAAAAAAACACAAGAAAGCTATGATTTCCAGGGGAAATTGCACAGCGATCCCAATGTCAATGTGCTTAATAGTCAAGATCGGGACAAAGAGGTTACGAGTCCATCAAAACCTTTTTCGAGCCCTAGGTCTAATCTTACGGACAGTGACTGGACTGAACTCCTCAGCACGCCCAATCAAGAGACCCCATTTGGGGCGAATCGGACTAATGGAACGTCTGGGATTCGTGGTCTGCGGAAAGATGGGCGGAGGCAGGCGAGTTCAGGTTTGAATTTGTCAGGACTGGAAGCGAAGAGGAATTATAGGAGTAATAATAGTGCTTCGAAGCCTCAGCGAAGGTCTGATGTTGGACCAGGAAATAGAGAGAATGCAGGTGGATTGGATAGGAAATTGAGTGATGAGAAAGAGTTGGGACGTTCAGACTCAGTGGATAGAACATCGAGGGCTGAGTTGCGAAATGATGGTAAGTGTGTGGAAGCACAAGAATCGGAACTTGTGATGGCGGTGAGAGATGACGCGAATCCAGAAAGGAGTGTTGAGGATGGAAGGAGGATTATATCTAAGGGGCATTCAGTTGATAAAAATCATCCTTTGGAAACAAAATTGGTGGCTGAAAGAGGTGATAGGATACCTGATATGAATAAGGCAATCAATGATGAGCAGAAAAGGTTAGGGGAGTCAAATGCTGGCTTGGGGAGTTCAGTCTCTCTTGAGTTGAAAGGAACTACTTCTGTAAGTGATGAAAGGTCTGATTCAGATACAGACTCTGCTTCCTCGTCTGACTCAGAAAGTGCACGCATCAGGGAGGAAAGGAAAAGGAGAAGAAAGCAGATTCTGGCCGAGAAACAGGCAGCTAAAGCTGTTGCGGCAATCAAAGAACGCGAGAATATGGTTGCAAGGTTGGAGGGGGAGAAAGAAAGCTTAGAGAAAATACTTGAAGAGAGAGAGAAACAGCAAGCACAAGAGGTCATTCCATACATTTTTTTATTAATTTTGTCATTCCTGTTATTGTTTTGTTGTTAATGTTGATTTTAATAGAATCTTGTTCTGTTTGGTAGAAATTTCTTACACTCCTATGAATTAGATGTACAATGGATTAATTTGTTTTGGAGAAAAGGAAAACCCAAGTTGTGTTTCATCCTAGATTATTACTTGTACTAGAAACCAGGCTAAAGTGTAGATAGAAAAAAGTTAAGACCTAAGAACACCTCTGCATTTCTATTGGAGATTATGAGGTGCCATAGTTCTTGAAATTATGCATTTATTAGTACTGAAATAAACTAACTCAATATTCCTTATTCGTCTTGAACATGATGGCTTTCTTCTTAAGCTCAATTATTTAACGAAACTCTTCCTTGACTGACCCAACCTCCAATAATGTCTTCTTTAGACATTAGATTTATTTATTTTTTATTTTCTAATAAAAGTTTCTAAATCAAAGTAGGATTAGAATTTTGGAGCTAATCATTGTTATTGTTTCCTGAGCCTTGCTTAAAGAAGCTTCTTATTTTGAGAGAGTTCATTTTTTTTAGTTAGTGGGATTTTGTAATATACTTTTTAAATAAGCAAGAAAGGTAGTGGTAATCCAAGAATTTTAATTAAAAAATAAATTCAACAAATAAAAATCTCTACATACATCCTGTATACCCTCCTTTATCTATAATACATTTTCTTTATTTATCCAAAAAACAAATAAAAATCTCTGCAGAGTTTGCACTCATTTATTGGTGGGAGTCCATTAATTTCTTTCATAGTTGAGATTCTTAGGAGCCTTTAATTAAATTCAAGGTTTATATATATATATATATATTTTTTTTAATTTACTTCCATTGTTTGGTATGCACTCTGTACACGCGAAGAACCATCCTTCCTCAAACCCTGATTTTATTCCTTAAGACTGCACCTTTTTTAATCATAAATCCTAATGTCACTCTTACCCCAATTCCTTAACACTAAAATCCTCAATTTCCCTTGCTGTGTAGAAACTTCAGCAAGCTTTTCCTTTTAAGTTCAGCTAATAAGATGCCCTAAGCCATACCAATCTGATGTTTATCTCATCCAAAAGCCTATTTCCTCCTTCCCCTCCTTAAGGCCTAAAAAACTGAATTCATAACCCACCATTATTTGATTTCAGCACTCTGTTACACACACAATCATCCTTCCTGCAACTCAAATTTCATTTCTTAAGTCTTGCCTTATGATCTTAAAACCGAATACTACTTTTGCCCTGGCTATCTTAACACTAAAATCCCCAAATTTCCTTTCTATGTATAAATCTCAGCAAGCTTTTCATTTTAATTTCTGAAAAAAATGCCTTGAACAGAAGCCAAAACACAAAAGCCCTGGCCACCATTACTTGATTATAGTAAGTTACTGCGTGGATCAATCTGCATCAAGTTTCCTCACCTTGGACACCCCAATTCTGACACTTGCGAGAATAACACCATGTATTGATATTGACATATTAATTTCATGTTCTCTTTCTAGGATATCTTTACCTTTTGTTAGCCACACTGGCTTTATGAAAATTGATGGTTCAGGAAAGTTGATAAATTATCTTGTGAAGTGAAATACTTCTGTCTTAATTGCTAATTATTTATCTATTATTATCTACGAACTAGTTTTTAACCTGTCTAGTACATGGGATGTGAAAGTATTTGAATAATTGTTTATACAAACAATTTTTGAAAGTTGATTAATTCAGTTTAAATAAGAAGGTCCAAAGAAGAATGCAATGCACTACAAAATCAAAAGTCCCTTGAATGAATGAAATTTGCCATAAAAAATCTAACAAGGCAAATATAGGAATCGAATGTAGATAATGTTGGTTACAAAACATCTTAAAGCCCACTAAACAATAACTCCACACACTTTAGCATAACTAATTGTCTTGCTGAATAACTGAAAGCCCTGAAACAATAATAAATTTAACATGCTTGCTTTCCATCATGCTTGCTTTCTATGTTTATAGAATCATCTTTATTGTACTTTGCTTTAGACTCTTGCTTGATTTGTATGTCCAATTTTATCTTCTTTCTGGCTTCAGGCTTCAGAACTCCAGACAACAATGATGGAAACAATGGAAGCTGTTGAGTTAGAGAAGCAGAAACATAATAATACTAGAATGGAAGCCCTTGCAAGATTGGCTAAGCTTGAGGTATTGCAAACAATTTTCGATGCCTGATCTGCATTTTAGTTGGAACATTATTAATCCCCTTTTTATTTGCCATAATTGGCACCAAATATTTTTTGCTTCATTGAAGTTTGAGCAATACATATATTCAGGTCATTCTTTTTGTCAACTAAAGGTGAAAAGTTGTTACAGACTGTCAATGCTGAACTTGCAAGATCCCTGGCTACTGCCCAATGGAATCTTGAAGTAGAGGTATGTTGAGATTTTTGGTTAATCTTCTCCCACGTCTTCTTAATTCAAGTTTCTATTGGCAAGAAAAATGTCTGCTTCATTCAATTTCTTAGATTTTCAGATAAATGGTAAATGAAGGTACAATGAAATTGTTCATAAAAGATGGTCCTTCAACGTTAGTTGGTTTCATTGATTGGTTGGGCTCTCATTGAGGGTGGGGTCTTTTTTTGTACCTCCTTGTTGACAGCTGTTTTTGTTCCAGCTGGGTGGGGGTTGGTGCATCTTTTTTGTTTACCTTGAGTCACTGTTTTAGCACCTCTTTTTAATATATTTTTACCTCTCTTTACTTATAAAAAAAAAAAAAGGTACAATGAAAATGGCCATTATCGAAATTAGGCACAATTTTAATTTATTGAACTTCAGTGTAACCTCTTTTTATTGACCAGTCTTACCCAGAAAGACGGGGAAAAAACAAACAATATTAGCTATCACTATATACATATAGAAAAATTTGCTTTTACAAATTTTCAAACTATAGTATTATTTGGGTGCTTCAGAAATATTAGAGCCATATGATTTTAAGATTCTGGGTGTTGATGTCACAAAACTGTGTTGTATGATAACAGGATGAAATGGTTTCCACTCATTAACTTGACTGTACTGAGGCTACCTATAAAAAAAATTAAAAAAAACTTGACTGTAGTGAGGCTGTTTTATTAGTGTTCCTTTTCAGGTTCAAATGACATATAGACAGTCAATTTTTTAGGTGGCTGAAGTTGCAATGCACTTTTGGCTTTGTTGATTGTTTATTACTTCATGAGACAGTGCATATGTAATTCTGGACATCTTCATGTTGGAATTCATGAAATTTTCTTGGACATCTTCATGTTACAATTTATGAAATTTTCTCTCGCACCTATTGATAAGGGTGTTAAATTTACATGTCTTTGTGGACTAGGTTAATCGGGTGGCAGAAATCCGGCAACAAATTGAATTGAAAGAAGTTGCCCTTGAAGGTAAATACTTTTTCAGATTTTTGTGAAATAACTCTCTCAACTTTTTATATGTGGTTTTTTTTTTTTCTCCCTTCTTTTTTTCTTGGTTTCAGCGGATGTCAGTACTATTACTCACCGAAGGTAGTGGTTTGGGGATTTTAATATCTTATGAACTATCTAATGAGGATTATATATTGTTGAAACATAGCAAGAAATATCAATTTAATACCAAAATCACTTAGGCTACGTTTGGTTGGCAGGATAGGATAGGATAGGATAGGATAGGATATGTATATCCTAATATATCATATCCCATTGGATGGGATATGATTTCCAATAAGATATGATATTCTTGGATATACATATCCTACGGACATGATGTTTTAAAATAGCATATTCTATACCATATTATATTTATATTTAATTTGTGAAATGAATAAAAAAAAAAGAAATATATATTATTTTTAATATTTAAAATAAAAATTATATCACATTTAAATATTTTCGATTTAAAAAAATGAAAATTTTGTTATGTTTAACAATATTCATGATTAAATTATTTGAACTTTACAAATAAATTTTTTTATATTATGCTATTTAATATATAAAAATAATTTATATATGATATATTAATATTATTTTATAAATATTTTTTTTTCGTTTTTCTTTTTTAATCATAAATTTAATTTATAATATAAAAAATTATTTTGTAAAATGAGTATTTTAAAAAATAAAAAATTGATAAAAAATAAATTTATCATACATGGAATATGCATATCTCATATCTTACCATGGGATTAACATATCCCATGTAAAGGGATAAAAAAAGAAGAGAGGGTGGATAATATATCCCATTACTTATCTTATCCCATAAGCTAAAGAAGAACACGTTGGACATGCTATCAAAAGGTCAATAGAGTTAAGGAGAAAATTAAATGTCTGAAGTTGGATATTTTGTAAGCCCAAGCAGCAAGGTAATGCTGGGGGAGAGCTCTGTAATAGGATCTGGAATTAGATGCTGTAATTTCCTTTTCCTGATGCTGTAATTTCTATAGACAATGGTGATGGTTTTGTCTAGAGGAGGTAGGAGTCGTTTTACTGTGGAATCCAAAGCTTTTGAACTTGTGATTGATGAAGTAGGAGGAAAGCTGAGAGGTTGTATCTGGGAGAGATGCAAAGGGTTATCATCTCGGATCAGATTTGGAGATGCAAGTCTCAGTAGTTTGTTGGCAGGAGTGGAGACTTGCTGTAGAGATAGAGATGAGAATAAATGGTCCCTCGCATGGGAGGAGGAGGGAAGGAAGTATAGATTGGAGCGGCGTACAAATGTGGTGGGTAGATTCATTCTTTGTTCTGTTCGTGATTTGGAGTCAAAAAGGTTTTGCTTAATTTTTCCAGAAGGAAAGAGGCTTTCTGGGGGATGGAATACCTTGGCTGAGAAGTTGAGAGAGGCTGGGGTAGCTCCATCTAGAGGAGCAAAGGATCCTCTTTCTCTTGAGGTGCTGAAGAAGGAAAAGGAGCCTGATCAAAGGACATATGCTGATGTAGCAAAACTGAGAGTGGGGAGACTTGGGGATAAGGTTTGGATGGAAGCGGGAAGGAGGGTGAAGCCTGGTAGATTAGAGCAGCTGATTCGTTGCTTAGTGGGTAGATGGGATAAGGTGGAGAACCATCCCCCTGCATTGGATGCTCTGAAAAACTGGGCTGTCCATGCTTGGCTCCTCCAAGGCAAGTTGGACTTAGTTGTAATGGGAGGAGGGCTAATTCTCTTTGAGTTCGAATTGATTAGTGAGGCAGAGCGGGTTCTTGCTAGAAGGAAGAGAATGGTTCTAGGTAGTGTATTATTGATGGAAAGATGGCACCCGGAGGTGGGGTGTTTTAGCAATGGAGCTTCTGCTAGCGAGGTATGGGTGAGAGTGGTAGGTCTGCCCCTTCATTTATGGAATCGAGAGGTGTTTAAGTTGATAGGAGATGGATGTGGTGGGTTCATTGCTGTGGATAACAAGACGGATTCAATGGCAGAGCTGCAATGGGCTAGAATGTTGGTGAAATCGGCGGGTAGGGACACTCCTTCCTCTGTCCAGATTGTGGATGAGATGGGGTGCTTCTCAGTCCAGCTGTGGTGGGAATCACCACCTTGGTTCTCTCAGGTGGTGCCGGCGGGAAGTGGCCTCGGGATAGGGGATGGAGTGGCTGCTGAAGTTACAGGGAGTAAGGCTTGTGATGAGTATAGAGGTGGCGTGCGGGAGAAGGTTGAACAGTCGAAGGAGCAGAGGGGAACAGTTGAGCCGCCCTGTGGTAGTTCTTCAAAAGGGGCCTCAGATTGTCCATTTGAGCTGGCTGAGAGGGGGCTTGGAGAGGAGGTGACTGATGGAGAAGACAGTTGCGGGATCAGAGCTCGAGGTGGAGGGAAATCAGCAAAAATGGGAGGTTTTAAAGCTGGGCCAGCAGATTGCGTGTTTGGGCCTGATTGGGAGGCCCAAGTCAGGAAAGGGCTTGGAGAGGATGGTAATAAGTTAGATTTTGTGGGAGCCCAGATTTTTGGGCCAGAGTGTGAGCCCAGGCCCATCACTTTAAAAGGATGGGTAATGGGCTGCGAGGAGAGGCCTTTCCTCTTAAAGGGGGTGATTGCGGGCTGCGAAGGGAGGGCCGACATGGGTCTTGAGCCTGAGTTGGGAGGGATAAGAGGATTTAGGGCTCCTCCTCGTGCCGAGGCTGGGGGGATGGAACTTAGGGCTTCGATGGAGGCGTCGGGGGTCCAAGTTATGGAGGATGGGGGGATCGCGTGCTTCCTAGGAGGAGATTGGAGGGATTCGGAGTCTCTAACGGCGAAGGCGAGAGCGCGGATGACTGAAGAAGCGCTGTCGGCTGAAGCATCCAGGTACGAGCCCGTTACCGATGTTCTTGGGGGGGATCGGGGTTTATTCTCTTCTTCTTCTCTTTCTGGGTGCGATCGGGCTATGGAGGTGGGGGGTGTTAGGGGAACGTTAGTCATTGACGAAGGTGTTGGGTTTCAAGCTCCATTGCGTGCCATGTTGACTGATGGTAGTCTGTGGGAGTCGGGTTCAGAGGGGGGAAAGAACAGGGGTTTCGGAGCAAAGGAGAGTGAGGATCTGGAGGAAGATGATGGCCAGGGTTGTGGATGGGATGACAGTAGCTTGGCTAAGTTCAGTAAGACTTTGGGATTTTCGACAGTTGGTGTTGAAGGGGAAGTCCTTAAATTATTGTTAAGGCTGAAATCAAGGAGGGATCAAGGCAAGAAGAAAGGTATTGCGGGGATGACTAGGTTTGATAGGGAAGTGAAAAAATTGGAATGGTCGATTAATTATGAAGGAGAGAGTAGGAAGAAAGGCTCGGATAGAAGAAACGGGGATAGAGCTCTGTGTCTTAAATGAAAATTAAAATCCTATCTTGGAATGTCCGGGGGGTGAATGATAGGAATAAGAGAAGTACAATTAAGGCCTTAATCAGATCCCAGAAAGTGGACTTAGTTTGCTTGCAGGAGACTAAAATGTCTCAGATGTCTTTAGGGGTGGTGAGAAGTCTCGGTGTGGGGGGATTTTTAGATTGGGGAGTTCTGAATGTGAGGGGGGCAGCTGGAGGGGTGTTGGTTTTTTGGGACAAAAGAGTATTGGAGCTGGAAGGGATGGAGGTGGGTCTATTCTCCGTATCCTGCAGTTTCAAGAACTGCGAAGATGGATTTAATTGGGTTTTTTCAGGAGTGTATGGCCCTACCTTAAAGAGATATAGAGAGCTGTTTTGGGAAGAGCTAGGGGCCATACGTGGACTATGGAGCGATCCTTGGTGTATCGGAGGCGACTTCAATTTAATTAGATTTCCGAATGAGAGTAGAAGAGGGGGAAGATTGTCTTCTGCAATGAGAAGATTTTCGGAAGTGATTGATGACTTGGATTTGAGGGATCTCCCCCTTCAGGGGGGTCCATTCACCTGGAGTGGAGGACTGAATAATCAAGCTATGACCAGGATAGATCGTTTTTTGGTGTCGGAGGATTGGGAAGGTTACTTTAAGGGGGCGGTGCAGTGTACTCTTCCTAGGCCTGTGTCCAACCACTTCCCTATTTTATTGGATGGGGGAGGGGTTAGAAGAGGTCCTACTCCTTTCCGTTTTGAAATTATGTGGCTTAAGGAGGAGGGATTTAAGGATCTGTTGAAGGGGTGGTGGCAGAGTCTAAGCTTTAATGGCTCGTTTAGTTTCATCCTTGCTGAGAAGTTGAAGGCTTTGAAGGCTATTCTAAAGTCGTGGAATAAGGATGTTTTTGGGCAGGTGGGTGTTAATAAGAAAGTGGCCCTGGATAAGGTGAATTTCTGGGATGGTCAGGAGAAGCTTCGCCTTTTATCATTGGAGGAAGTGGAAGCTAGAAAGGTAGCAAAGGGGGATTTCGAGAAATGGGCTCTAATGGAGGAGATTTCTTGGAGACAAAAATCAAGAGAAGTTTGGCTAAGGGAGGGTGATAGAAACACAGGTTTTTTTTCATAAAATGGCTAACTCCCACAGAAGGAGAAACTGCCTGTCCAAGATTAAAGTGGATGGTGTATGGTTAACAGAGGAGCAGGAGATAAAGAGAGGGGTGGTTAGAGCTTTCAAGGACCAGTTGACTGACCCGGGGGGCTGGCATCCTTCTATGGAAGGTCAGGTCTTTAATAAAATTGGAGTTGAGGATGCAGTTAGACTGGAGGAGGTTTTTTCTGAGGAAGAGGTCTTCAAGGCTCTTTCAAACCTGAACGGGGATAAGGCTCCGAGTCCAGACGGATTCCCCCTTAGGTTTTGGCAGTTTTGCTGGGATGTTGTCAAAGAAGAGATCATGGGTTTTTTGCTAGAATTTCATGAGCGCGGCAGATTCGTTAGGAGCCTAAATTCGACCTTCCTGGTCCTAATCCCAAAAAAAGCCGGCGCCGAGGACCTTAGAGACTTCAGACCAATCAGTTTGGTGGGCGGCTTGTATAAACTGTTGGCAAAAGTGTTAGCCAACAGGCTTAAGAAGGTAGTGGGCAAAGTGGTGTCTTCAGCTCAAAACACTTTTGTTGAAGGAAGGCAGATTCTCGATGCTGCCCTTATTGCCAATGAGGCAATAGATTCTTTGTTGAAACGAAACGAGAGTGGGGTGTTATGCAAATTGGACTTAGAGAAGGCATACGATCACATAAATTGGAACTTTTTGCTGTTTGTATTGAAGAGCATGGGATTTGGGGAGAAGTGGAATGGGTGGATCTTCTGGTGCATCTCTACAGCTACGTTTTCAGTATTGATCAATGGCACCCCGGAAGGCTACTTCAACAGCTCAAGGGGGCTGCGTTAGGGGGACCCCCTATCCCCTTACCTTTTTGTGATAGGAATGGAGGCCCTAAGTAGGCTGATCCATAGAGCAGTGGGGGGAGGGTTCCTATCAGGCTGTAGGGTTAATGGAAGGGGCGGGAATGGGGCTTTGGTCTCTCATTTGCTGTTTGCCGACGACACGTTAGTGTTTTGTGAAGCTTCTGAAGATCAGATGGTCCACCTTAGCTGGTTGTTGATGTGGTTTGAAGCCATATCAGGCTTGAGAATTAACTTGGACAAAAGCGAAATTTTGCCGGTTGGTAGAGTGGAGAATTTGGAGAATTTGGCTCTTGAGGCTGGCTGTAAAGTGGGCAGGCTGCCTTCTTCTTATTTGGGGATTCCTTTGGGGGCGAATCACAAGTCTGTGGCTGTTTGGGATGAGGTGGAAGAGAGATTTAGGAAACGGTTGGCTTTGTGGAAGAGGCAGTTTATCTCCAAAGGAGGGAGGATTACTCTAATTTGGAGTACATTGTCAAGTATGCCCATATACTTGATGTCTTTAATCCGAATGCCTAGAGTGGTTAGTCTAAGGTTGGAGAAAATTCAAAGGGATTTCTTGTGGGGAGGGGGCGCTTTGGAGAGGAAGCCTCACTTAGTTAATTGGGAAACTATTTGCATGGATAAAAGGAAGGGGGGTTTGGGAGTTAGACGCCTTTCCATCCTTAATAGGGCCCTTCTTTGCAAGTGGAATTGGCGTTATGCGGTTGAAAGGGAGAACTTTTGGAGGCACGTCTTTAGTAGGAAGTTTGGGGAGGAAGAAGGGGGTTGGAGTTCTAGAGAAGTTAGGGAGAGTTATGGAGTTGGTTTGTGGAAGGAAATAAGGAAGGAAGGTGCCCTTATGCAAAATAATGTTGCTTTTTTAGTGGGGAATGGTAGAAGGGTAAAATTTTGGAAAGATATATGGTGGGGGAATCTCGCCTTATGCAATTCTTATCCCTCCTTGTATGCTTTTGCCTCCTCTAAGGAGACTTGGGTTGAGGAGTTTTGGGACACTTCGGGAGGGGAAGGGGCTTGGAGTCCTAGATTTTCTAGGCCCTTCAATGATTGGGAGGTGGAGGAGGTGGAGAGGCTTCTTTTGGCAATCCGAGGTGCAAGGCTTAATCCTCTTATGGAAGATAGACTGATGTGGAAGGTGAATTCGAATGGGATGTTTTCAGTTAAATCGCTCTATAATGTTCTTTCTTCAAGAAGAGCTGGTCTTTTCCCTCACGGTGTAATATGGAACCCTAGTGTGCCTTCCAAAGTGAGCTTCTTTGCTTGGGAGGCTTCTTGGGGTAAGGTGCTCACTATGGATCAGCTTAAAAAGAGGGGGTGGGCTATTGCTAACAGATGTTTTTTGTGCTGTGAGGAAGAGGAGTCAATTGATCACATTCTTATACATTGCTCCAAGGCAAGAGCTTTATGGGATTTATTGTTTGCCCTCTTTGGAGTGTGTTGGGTCCTTCCTTCTTCGGCTAGAGAGACCCTTATCGAATGGAGGGGCTTTATGTTGGGCAAGAAGCATAGAAAGGTGTGGAAGGCAGCCCCGTTGTGCCTTTTTTGGGCGATTTGGTTGGAAAGAAACAGGATTGCTTTCGATAATGAGGACTTTTCGGTTCATAGGGTGAAAAATTCTTTTGTTTGTAATCTTTGGGAATGGACAAAATCAATTGTAAATGAAGGTTCTCATACTTTACCTAGTTTTATTGATTGGCTAGGCGCTAGATGAGGGTCGGGTTTGTATTTTCTCTTCTTTTGTGTGTGCCTTAAGGGGCCTTTTGTATACTCCCTGTATGCTATTGGGTTTTCCTCTTGGTGCCCTTTTCTAATATATTGTTGCCTTTGCCTATAAAAAAAAAATTACTTATCTTATCCCATGTTTGGTTGAACATTGGATAGGATAAGTGATAGGATAACTTATCCTATCTCATCACCAACCAAACATGGGATAGGATATAATATCCCCTCTCTTATCCTATCCCATGCTATATCCGGCCAACCAAACACGACCTTAAGAAATTAACAATATGTCTATCCAGGATAAAGTGGAGGTGGCCTAGGGTTTAGGACAACTTCTACTCTTTTGGTTTATGAAATTGAGAACTTGAATTTTTAGTGTTTATATTTGCAATAAGGGTTGAAACTGATAAGTTGAAATCAATTCCTTGTGACTTCATATCAGCTTTTTGAATTGCCTGCAAAGATAAGGAACTAGACTCCTTTTGTATGCCATTACTTTGTCTCAGATGCCAAATTGGTTTGTTAAGAGGTACAGATCTTGATAACAGGCTGAAACCCAAGATGCAGATGTACTTTTGAATTAAATTTGCTATTTCCATATTTTCCACCTTATCTTGATGACCAATTACTTCTTCAACAACCCATGAGAACCAAAGTCTTCAGGAACAATGATGTTGATATTTCTTGATATAATTCCTTCATCTATTCACTTGATCTTTTTTCTATCCATCTTATATCAATAAGATAGATTTTTGTCGTTATAGAACATGGGATTCTGCAGGAGCAATAATAAATAGGTATGAATAGAACAAGAGAAAGGGGCAGTAGTAGAGAAAGTTATACAAAGCTATATACGAGTCATCCCCTCGTTTTTTGTATTTCATTGATTGAATTTGAATTTCGTTTGATAACATCCAGCAACCTCCTGCAAATATTTGTCCTGCACCATTTTGCTTCTATTTGGACAACACTGCTTCTTTCTTTGTACTTTCAAGAAATCCTTGGCTCTTCTTCATGAACATGCTTTCAAGCAGAGATATCTAATTCCCCAGCCATTCTCTGCAAGATGGCTAATTTTCTGAGCCTGCCAATCAGAGATAGATTGTAGATCTTTCATTCAATTCCTATATGCCTGTCTGCCAGCATAGCCACCTTACTGTAAATAACATCCTTTTACAGCCAACCCATTGGCCTTTCACATCTCTGTGCACAAATACATCTTTTGCTCTTCTCGAACGCTATGAAGCTATGCCTAGAAGAACTCTAAAACCATCACATAATGGGCAATGTCTTCCTCATCCCTCCCTTGTTTACATGGATAAGTCTGGATGAAATGGTGATAAATTAAGGAAATCTTAGCTGTTTATCTAAGAAACTTTGGATTTAGATTGATTTTTCAATAGCTTATCAATTATAAATTTACTCACTATTTTTATCAACTAATCAGCCATTAAATTAAATAAACGGAAAAAAAGAAGCAGCTAAGATTTTGTTTAGCTTATTGCATAACTGATCACTCATTAGATACTTTTATAAGTTGCGTCTGCTTGTTAAGGAGACAAATGCTATTAAGGATATAGTGGTATTGAATGTCTTTTTATCCCTTGCCAATGAACATATACCTTCTCATGAAACTTTCCATTGACTGCATATATGAAAATCCATGTAGACTTAGTGTCACATGAAGGATGTAAAATGGTTAATTTATTGATACAAGACATATCAGCTTATTTTAGCTTGGTATCTGAGATCTGGATGCTCCTTTTTGTCCTTGTAGAACAAAGGAGGATCTCCAATGCTCATCAGATGGGAACCTCTCTAAGCCATGTAAGTCATTTTCTGGCTGCAATGATTTTATTGAATGACTCAGGTTTAGGGAGGATACTGCTTCTCATTTTCGGCTATGGTCTTCAGCTTGCTATTATTTCCTTTCCACATTGACAGCTTCTTCAATCCAGCTTGTGGTAATATTTGGTTTCTAATGAAAATTTTGCAGTTGGTGGCTGCAAAAGGAGTTGAATTTGAGAAAGAGATACTTGAGGCGGAGTACTCTTTCATTACTGACAAAATTGGACGGTTGCAAGACAAGGTTTGTTTTCTCAGTCTTTTTGATGCATTTCTTTTTTTTTTTGGATAAATCAGTCTTGTTGATGCATTTTAGCACTGCTAATATAATATTATTAGTTTCTGAAAGTCATAATGTTTCTAGATTGCAGTGGTTTTGGTGTTGTAAATGCTTCGACATTAAATAAAAGGAGTATGTTAAAGTACTCTTCTTAAATCTCACGTGGGTTTACCATATAGCTTGAAGATAAGTTGACACACCTCTGATTATACATGGTAAAATCTAAGATGATCAGATGGTTTTGGACCATAAGTTTTGCCATTTAATCTGGTATTGAAGGCACTTAATTCAAATATCTTTCATGAACTACTCATAGTTGTAAGCTCAAGACACAACCACTCCCTTAGTTATAATGCCTCACTTGCTAAGGCGAGTGCCTTGTTAGAGAGGTGCACCTAGTCTACTTTATTATTTTTTTTTAAAACATTTTTATTCTTGAAATTTCTAACCATATATTAAAATTTATATAATTTCATTTTTTTTTTCAAATGCTTATTTTAAATATTTGGAAATTAATTTTTTTTTTATTGATTGGATTAGATTTTAGATCATATTTTAGGGTAAAAAAAATGATAGATAAAGAAATATAGTATTAAAAAAGCGTCAAAAAGGGCACACCAAAGTATAAAGGACATATACAATGATTGCCAAAAGGTGCAAAAAAAAAAAAAAAAAGGACAAGGGATAACAAAAAACTACTCCCTCAAATGCGAACCCAACCAATCAATGAAGTCAAATAAGAACATCGGGCCTTCAACTATATACAACTTGCCCAAGACGACAAGTTACAAGGAAACAAGCTTTTCAATCTTTGGTTAGAGAGTTCCTTGTTATCAAATGATTTTCTATTTCTCTCCTTCCAAATTGTTCAAAAGAGGCACAAATGAGCTGTTTTTTTTTTTTCATTTTCTTCCAACAAAGGAGTCACGTCATCTTAATAAAGTCTCTTATGGAGGAATGTAGTACCTAAGAAACACTAAAGAGAGATAACATAAGCTGCCACAAAACCCTTGCCCTGTCACAATGTAGTAGGATGTGGTAAATTGACTCCTCTTGGATATGACAAAGGAAACATCTATTCTCCACGTTCAACCTCTCTTCTGAAGCTAATCTAGTGTCAAAATTTTTCCCCTAAGACGCCTCCTAAGCAAAAAAGCTCGCCTTAGGTAAAACCCACTCATTCCAAACAACACCTATTGGGAAAGACATTGATCTCCCAGGCTCTAGGAGAAAGTAAAGGGACTTAACGGAGTTCAACCATATCCCCTTATCCTTTCCTTTTCCATTCACCATCTTATCTTGTAGCCTTGACAAGAAACTCCACAATCTCAATCTCCCAGTCATTTAGACACTTAGAAAAGCTAGGAGTTCAAGCACCCCTTACATTGGATTAAATCCACAAATCCACCATTTACACCTCTTTTGAACTAGCTATGACAAATAAGGAGGGAAAAGATACACATAAAGACTCATCACCACACCATTTATCCTTTCAAAATTTTATTCTCCTTCCATTTCCCATAGAGAAGGAGACTCTACTATTGATAATCTCCCACAATTTCCTTATGGACTTTCATAACCCAACGTCATACTTGTTTCTCACTTCCTCAGAACACCACCCCTTTCAACTTCCCCATATTTACCACTTATAATTTGCCTCCAGAAAATCTTCCTTTTCATTGCAAAACACCATTTCTACTTGCAAAGAAGGGCTTGTTGAGTGAAGAAAGACGCCTCCTAGCCCCCCCTCCCTCCCCCTCTTTTCTCTTATCTAATCAAACAGTAACACACTTCACTAAATGAGGCTTTCTTTCTAAGATCCCATCACCTCATAAGAAATCCCTTTGAATTTATTCCAACCTCAAACTCACTATCCTCAACATCCAAAACAACATGAAGTAGATGGGCACGCTAGATAAAGTGCTTTGAATCACAGTGAGTCTCCCTCCTTTGGAAATATGTTGTATTTTCCATATTATCAATCTTTTATGAAACCTCTTTTCCATCCCATCCCAAGCTGCCGGAGAATTATGAGGGGCACCTAGAGGAAGTCCTAAGTAAGTGCTCGGAAGCTCTCCCACCTTAAAACCTAATTCAAAAGCCCTCCAAGTACTCGACCCTCCCAACTAGAATGAGCTCACTTTTGATTAGATTTATTTTTAATCCCAAAATAGCATCAAACCACATAAATAACCAACTTAAATAGGTCAATATTTTAGAAAATTGATATAGTTGGAGTCGGATCGAGGGAGGAAGTATTTTTGTTTTCCCAATCCTTTTTGGCGCTATTTAGCAGTCGTTGTATACACCGTGTACTTTGGTGCGCCCCTTTTGGCGTTTTAATACTATTTGCACTCACCTATAAAAGAAAAAAAAATTTAGAAAATTGATATGTATTACAAGTAGCATTTCACTTTGCTTAGGCACGTGCCTTGTGTTGCACCTTTCTCCTAAGCCATGGGAGACTTTTGCACCTTAGGTGTGGTTTGCATCTTTTAAAACTATGGAAGTACTCATTTTAGCAATTGATACAACAAATAATTCCACAATGTGTACCCTTCCGATGGTTTCACAAACACTTTTTGCCTACCCATATGCGTATAGTGTGTAGGATTTATCTGACTCATGCTTCTGGAGACAGGTAAGTACTGGATTCAATAAGAAAAGAAGAAGACATAAACTGCTTCTGTTCCCATTTCTAGAAACAGATTTAACCAAGATGACTATGCAGAGTGTGGATTTGGGGATCATAACCTGAGCCCAATTTTTGGATGCTTAAAACATACTTGTATACTGATTCTTGCGTAGGAGAAGACTTCACTGGTGTTTCTTCATGCTAAGAAGTGGGATAG